>NW_028145806.1:867500-995000 GCF_977016875.1 Pavona decussata
CTCATTACATGCCTGTTTGATCATGTAGTCACTACATGCTGGTTAGTATTAGAGCTTCAAGAGTTCAATCGTCTACAGTCATAATCCCATTTAAGCCTGACGTTTTCAGTTGATGGTGAACTAAGTCGCGTTGGATGACCGTTGAGATTTCATCGCTTCAACTCTTGCTGATGGAAAGAAAATCTCCTCATTGATTGCTAAGCATCTGACATTTGATGGTCACCTCATGAAATCCTCTAGTAAGTTTTGACTGTACGTTCGTTCAGTTCTTCCAAATAACCATACTTCAAACTCCTTTATACCTACTTGACAAAGGTAAAGAAGTCTATTCTTCAGGACGTCTGTTCTGTCGCACTTTGTAATAATCATCGCACTTTGTAATACCTGTCGCGCTTTGTAATAAAATTGTCACACTTTGTAATACCTATCGCACTTTGTAATAACACTTGTCGCACTTTGTAATAAAATAGCTGTCACACTTTGTAATAACAGTTTGTCGCACTTTGTAATAAATTAAGCTGTCGCACTTTGTAATAACCTTTTAAATTTCCTTTGAATAAGATATTTGGTAGAAATTATGACTTGACTAATCCCCCAGGGCACAAATACATTCTTCCTTGATATTTTGCTCTGCAAGCTAAACTGAGTCGAAAAAAAAGAGGAAAAAAAAAAAAAAAGAAAAAAAAACAAAAGAAAAAAAGGAAAAGAAACGTGTTCTCCTCCACGCTTCTCGCTATTGTTATATTGGAGATCACACAGCTTGCTTAGAAATGATGGAATGCAATAAGTGAACAAAGGAGAGATAACTCCTGGTTAAAATAAAAGATGCGCGAGAGGGTTGATTCCAAGGGTTAGTAAGGGAGATAAAGACTTCGAGTGAGTCGCTACTTGCTCTACTGGGGAGCGAGGGAGGGAGGAGGGGAGTCACAGGAATGAAACATGAAAACAATGAACATGAAAAAAAAAAAACTTTTTGATAATAGAAATCTTTATAGTCATTTCCTTGTAAAGTTCACTTTTATCTGCAACTGTGCCTTTTTCAAGAAGAAGAAATTCTATTCATTTACTATTCAAAATAATCACTATACGAGGGACGTACCTAGCAATGGAGCGGCTTAACAAAACCGATTTTTAAAAGTCATTATTCGTGGTGACAAAGTGTTTCTGTCAAGATACATCGTGTCAAGACAAATAACGATTGAGAGAAGCGTGGAGGAGATAGCGTTTCTTTTTCATCCCCTCAGTTTAGTATGCAAAGTAAAATATCAAAGAAGAACGTATTTGCTCCCTGTGTGATCAGTGAATTCACTTATTTTCCACAGAACATCGTATTCAAAAGTAAATTAAAAGATTATTACAAAGTGCGACAATTTGTTATTACAAAGTGTGACAGCTTAATTTATTACAAAGTGCGACAACTTGTTATTACAAAGTGTGACAGCTTTTTTATTACAAAGTGTGACAGCTTTTTTATTACAAAGTGCGACAAGTGTTATTACAAAGTGCGACAGGTATTACAAAGTGTGACAGTTTTATTACAAAGTGCGACAGGTATTACAAAGTGCGATGATTATTACAAAGTGCGACAGAACAACGTCTCTCTACAGAGCATCCTTCGGTCCGTAAACGCCGGATACACTAGACTGCACTTCTCTTCTTTATTAGCTGAGAGGTCGGAAGAAAGTAGAGATATCTGCATACCCGGCAGCATACTGAAGATCCCTTCGATGTTTTAACCTTCTGTTTAATTCCTCAGTTGCTTTCCGATGGCACATGATACAAAGGGTTCGATAGTTATCCAATCCACACTCCCCACCCCCCTCAGACACGGGGATAATATGGTCCGCCTCCCAGAACTGAAAAACAGATTTGAAATTATATTACAACCTTGAATGAGTTATTGACATAACCAGTTCAGCTACAAGTATTTAGTAATGGTCCCGTTGTTCGAAAGCTAAAGCTAATCCCTGTTCTTTAAATTATCCCAGGAAAGGATTTACTTCCCTTTATCAAAAACGACCGTCTGAGCAAGTTTCAAGTTTATTTTTTTGCCACAATAAAAAGAATTACAAGACAGTGTAATAATACTACAAAAATAAAACAAAACAACAAAAGATATTAACTACTACGTTCATCCTTGATTATCGTAAAGGTTCTGTTAACAACAGGTTAAAATAAATTTTACATTTCACATCGACCCCTGAAGATGGGAAGACACCACCACGGTTTACATCTAGCCAACATTTTCGGTTGGAAATTTCGTAAACTTTCCGTGTCAAACTTGCAATCATTGGTACCAAAAAACCTACGTGATGGTACAATGATGATGCAATAAAACAACAAAATGGAAATGGAAATTGTGTGCAAATGGAACAGTAATTTCCGTTCCAACCAGTTTGAAAGGAAAACAGTGGAGTACCTACCTCCAAAGGTCGTCCGTTTGTTACGGAAAATTCCATTTGATGCACGTGTACAATTTGCATTTCAACTGGTTAAGCCGAAAAATTGATTAAATGGAGAGCGCCCAAGGAATTCTTAATCCTGAATCCTGCTCGGGTTGATGTCGACCAATTGCAGAGATTTAAACCGATTCAAAATGACGGCAAGAGGTTTGGGTAATGTTGTTTTTGTTTTTCAATGTGATAAACCATGCGCATTGTGCGATCAGAAACTTAAACCTCTTCCACAGGTACATTTGGATTACCAAGTAAGAGAACTTTTTACCAAGTTCCAAATTACTCCAGGATAATTAGATCGGGAATTGAAGGAGGGTGACACGAAGAAAACATAATGCAAGCGATGCAAGAGAGCGGATGAGCGCCTGCCTCTTATTCCGAACTTTCTCCGACTGCCTTCTTTGAATGCCTCATCGAAATAGAGAAGCAAAACAATTCCAGGCAATTGAAATGTGAGCTTCTCAATCATAAGCAAGAAATAAGGGTCTTAAGGCTGGTTTTCACTAGCGACGGAGTCGGAGTCGGAGTCGTAATCAGAAGCGTAGAGCTTATGATCTAGTGAAAACAGCGTTCTGATTCCGTTACGTAAGCGACGGAGTCGTAAGCGGAGTCGGAAGAAAATGGAAACGTTCTGATTCTTCTGACTCCGATTCCGTCGCGCTTATGACTCCGCTTACGACTCCGATTTTTGATTTTCACTAGGTCATAAGCGCTCTTACGACTCCGCTTACGACTCTGACGCCGACTCCGTCGCTAGTGAAAACCAGCCTTTAATGTGCGTGTGGGTTTGACTGATGATGCACAAAACTAGCACTTTGATACATCTGAGCGTTTAGAGCAAGCTACAAAATCAACATTTTCCTTACCATTCCTTCTTTGGGCTCCATAACCATCTTCTTCAAGGTCTGCTGCGGTAGTGATGCGTAAGGGGTCTGTGCTAGATAGGCTGGTCGATCTCTGACGTTCAATGCCTTGATGCTCAGATATAAACTGTGTACATCCAGAGAGCACAGCTGGCACACGCCTCGCTCGGCTTCAAACAGCGCCCTACGAGCAGCAGTACCACTCACACGAACCTGATGAGACAACAACATGGGTAAACATAAGGACTAATACCTGCTCAATTTGTTTATTTCACTGAAATATTTAACAGTTATTCCACAAGAGCGAGTTGGATATGAGATGATAGATAGCCAACGAGGCACGTAGCGCCGAGCTGGCTATAATCGTCTCATATCCAACAAGCTCGAGTGGAATAATTGTTTTATTACAAACAACCACGAAATATTACTAGATCTCGCTGATTTCGCTTTGCAAGAACAACTAGAAGACAATTTAATTGTCGCTATTTCTTGGGCATGGTATAATGGGTCATATACCATGGCCGCTAATCAAATCAAATCCCTGGAATTGCATTATACAATGATCCAGTTTTTAATTATAATAATTGTCTAAAACAATTATCCAGCTAAGCGTCACTGGATGGTGATATCAATATTTACCTCGCCCTTTCGATGATCGGCAAATATCCACCATTATTATATACCTGGAGTTTCTTTGATTTTAACACGCGCTCTCATTCCGAGATAGGAAAGCACCAATTTTACCTCCAGTAAGGATTTTATTAGCTCTTCCATTTCTCAGTAACAGTGAGCGCCAAATAAGAACATTGTTACCTGGTACTCTTTCTTACAGTCGTGTGAACAGAACCTCTTGTCCCAGTCAGAGCACTTCAGCTTGTCAGCAAACTCAACTGGGCCCGAGCAGAACAGACACACAGGGATCCCATCGGCTCTCACCGCCTGGTAACAAGTTTTACCTTGTGTTGTGCTAGCACTTTGCAGGGTAGGGGTAGTAGACATTGTGCTACTTGAAGGGGTAGAGGTGGCATTTGACCGACCTGTGGAGTGTTGAACAAGTGAAAAAAACATAGTTTGCGGTGAATAAGTCAATTTCGACATGCTATAATTCAGCTTGGCTCCAAAACTTAGGGGATTAATACAAAAGAAATTGTGGTTCACAATCATTTATGAATGAGTTATTTCTTCTGTATTATTCCCCCTAGCTTTGGAGCCAAGTTAAAATTTCAATATATCGAAATCAGTCTATAGCATTGCATTTCGTCTGAATTGTGAATTGAAGTAACACAGGCAAGCAAAAGTCTAGAAACAGACTGGTGTGATTGGTGAATTGGTAATACGCAGAAAAGTACTAACGGTTAGGACACCCCAAAAGTACAACACTACTGATTTTAGTGTTGTTTTGAATGGCCCAAACCAAATTTGAATCGTTGGAATCGTCAAAATAATGGTTCAAATGAGTTTTATTAACAATGCCCATAAACTAGTGCCGGATGGCTAGGATGGAAATGCATTGCAACTTGAAAAATTGGCGAATTTGTTTTCGAGTTCTACCTGTGTAGTGCAGAATGAGAACTGATTATAGTCAGTTTTCTTCCTGGGAGACAAAAAAAAAGCCTACACCCCTCCCCCACCCCCTCCCCCCAAACAGTGGAGACTGGACCGCCATTTCTACGTGGTCATCTAGTTCCGCTATTACGGACCCTCTTTGGAGGACAATAAATCGTGATTGTGCATGAACTGTTAGAGATTTTTTAAATCTCGTGTCGAAAGTCATTTCGCACTTGATTTAGTTTTGATTTGCAGTGCTCAAAAATGACGAACAAATCAAAAAGACAATCAGAAGGAAAAAAATCAAAACTTAACCAATGTCTGTAGAAGCAATACAGTTCAGTCAAACCCAATGGTGACTCGCACGCATGCGTTTACAATGCTTAACGACGTTTGCTTGCAATTGATTGGTTTAACCAGTTGTTTACGTCTTTTGTGATTGGTTAGAGCGATCACTTTCTTTTGGGGCGGACATTCATCTGAAAACCGATTTTAATCCACAGCCATTGTCTTATCGTATAGTTAATGTCATGTACTTACCACCGATAGCCTTCTGGTCATCCCCCGTTCTGTTCTTCCTTTTCTTCGTTGTAATTCTCGCTTTCTTTACCACATGAACCTTTCCTCCGATTTCTCCAGCGGTATCGATGACCTTTTGAATTCGAGTTTCCTAAAATCATCGCCAAACATGAGCCTTGAGAGTAACTTTACTCTTTTCCTTGGATTCCCTGTAGTCTGATTCGGCAGTGTTCCAGACAACTTTTAAAGTCAAGAAGTCAATGAAGAATTTTGAGGGGCCAATAGGTGTGGTTCTCTCCTAATCTTGTTAAGTTTGCTATCCAATCTGTAGGGTCAGCAAGCCATCTTTCCCTAATTTTTGACCTGATACCCCACCCTTATCTGGAACACTGTGTTGATTCCTTCCGGCAAAATATGACCAAACTAGTGAGACGTACACACAGCACTACATGGCAACTCACTCGCAAGCTCATTAATAATTCAATAAGACAAGACAAAGGAAATCGCTACCGTCAGGGAAGTCTGGAAATGTAATCTTAATTATCATAAAATTTGGTGAACATTTGCTTTGAATGTCTCCAAGAGTTGTTAACGGTTTTAGAAGCGATATCAAACACGATGAGGAATGTTTCATCCTATTTCCAAACACCTCGATGTTGGTTAAAAAACAAAAAATAAACAAACAAAAAACACTCGGCTGCGCCCCGTTTTTTTCAATCCACTTCTTGATGATTGGATATCGGACGGCACACTTTGTCTCTTGTTTCATTTATGACTTGATTCATACCTTGGATGGATGTCGAACATAGCTTGAGTCTCTAGTCACACCCTAAAAACAAAATGCATGTTCGGGTTACATTGGAGCTGTTAAACTGACTCAGGAAAATAAGCCGAGGTCAAAAACCGTTTATATATTTCGTTTACGTTTTGCTATTTCTTTCATGGTGGTACCATGCAAAGCTGTCTCTTGAACAACAGCAAAAAAGACGATAACATAACTCACTCCATGCAACTAAACTGCAGTGGCCACGTAAGACCGTTTAAAACTGGTTTATCCAGTTTTCAAACCTGTTACAATACTGCCCACTCACCTTCCTCGCGTGTTCGTATGCCTCCAAAGGATCATCAAACACAAGCGCTGACTTGCGCAGAACTCGCTTCCTGCCTTCACCCATCCTGTAGATAGCAGGCTGCATTAGCACCGAAAATCAGGTCATGATCTATCTTCAATTTTCTTCACGTGTAAGGCAAGATACAAAGGATTAACAAACACAAGAAAAGACTGGGTGAACCACATTTCACAAAAGTGAGAGCAGAAATTGAAAGTGCCTAGTTTAATGGCCGTAGCTCCCACGAGTCTCCTGTAGCTCAGTGGTAGGGCATCCGAACTAGTAATCGGAAGGTCTTAGTTTCGACTTTTCATGGGAGCACTCGGATTTCTTTTTTCCGAGTATGTGTGTGTCATTCACTGGACATTGCGTCATTCTCAAATTGAAAGTAGTTTAAGTAACAGGAAAAAATGCAACTTGGTGAAAAACAATACGGATTTCAAACTACAGTGAAAGCATGTTAATGCGACTATTTACGAGGGGCATATAAAAAAACGATGTAAACAACTTCCACCTCAACATTCAATAAACTTTCTCGCCATAAAATAATTTACATTGCAGCCATTATCAGGTGTCTCACCTTTTCCAGGCCCCGATAAATCTCTTCACCTGTCGCAGATTATAATCTTGATGAAAAATGGTGGGAAGATCCTCAGTGCTCCCGTTTACAACATCCGACATACAGAAATTGATCCCCAGTGGTTTGTCGTCCTAGAAACAACGCACGTAAATTAACTGCATTGTCACGTGAATACCATTACAAAGTGTCCTTCCACACACACCCTCACCGCTCGGAGCGCCCCACCAGGGAGCGGTATGCGGATTCTTCGTTGTGTTTTCACCGAGCTAAATACAATCCATCGTACGGAACTGAAAAAAAGATGGCGGCTGTACAATTTACTACAAATACCTTGTGAACCTAACACAGCCAATAGGCTCATAGAAAACCATAATTTTTTTTGCGATATTCGTCCGTGTGCTAACAGCATTGTGTTTGCTACGTTAAAAGTTTTCAGAGCTTTTCTGTGCGTTTTTAGGATTTCGTACGCTAAGAATTTTGGGTAAATGTACCAGTCGCCTGCTTTTCTGGATTACATTACTTCCAAACTGAAAAGTTGCTAATTTTCAATCTCTCCCCTTCACTGCGGCGACAAAAATATCTACTGACTTTAATTCAGTAAAAGCAGTCTTAACTAGGACAATATACACCAATAGTTATTCAGCAATGTCCATATCACCTGAAAGCAAGTAGTTATTTCACTTCGAAGCACAACTTTGCTTCTCTATCTATTCAGGCGTTTTGGGTTCTACCACAAAGCATTCGGGGAGGGTGGGGATAACCCTGCAATGGACTACATGTAGAATCTCATCCAGGGGGATTGCTAATGCCCTCACTTGCTTCATGCTACAGAAAATGGTGTCAAGCTGGCTCCGATTGTTTGGGTGTCCTGCGTCCAACTGCGACATTATGCCCATAACTAAACCTTACACTCAAAAACGGTCCCAGCGTGATAATAGGCCTTATCACGGTTTTCGACGCCATTTTGACGAGTAGGCAAACAGGCTCGAAATAACAGTGTTTGTATGGAAATCCGATGTCAAATAATTTTCATAAAACATCGGTTCTGAAAAATTCATGAATTGGAAACTTTTGGCAATAGGAAAAGGATTTTAAGAAAAAATTTGGAGGGATGTAGCTGTGCCAGAAAGCGTCCAGTCGTGTTTTGAACTTTCCATACATTTGTCTGTTAGCGAACCAGCCGTGAACTGCTCTAAAAATAGCTCGCGGGAAAAAAAAAATACAGGGAAATGTATGGAAAGTTCAGAACACGACTGGACGCTTTTTGGCACGGCTACATCCCTCCAAATTTTTTCTTAAAATCCTTTACCTAGCGCCAAAAGTTTCCAATTCATGAATTTTTCAGAAGAAGCGATGTTTTATGAAAATTATTTGACATCGGATTTCCATACAAACACTGTTATTTCGAGCCTGTTTGCCTACTCGTCAAAATGGCGTCGAAAACCGTGATAAGGCCTATTGGAAATACACAACAAACAAACAAAAACAAAAAAAAAGAATATGAATTAGCAGCTAAAAAATCATTCCATATTTTGTTTACCTCATTGTACAAGTACACCCTCTCCGTGTACAGACTTAAACAAAACTTCAGTTTCATTGGTTCAGGAATCTCCTCTGGTTCATCCGTCTCCTCTTCCTCAACAGCTGAAGCACAATTCTCTTGATGTACAGGCGGTGGCGGCATTTTGTGATCAGGAGCAATTTCAAGTCGTGGAGTATTTTCTGGGAAAGAAGAATCTACGTTGGATTGTTCAGGAGTTGAATGCAGCTTGTTCCTGAGGTCAGTAATTGAGTAAAGATCAGAACACTTTGAAAAGCCTGTGTTTAACTGAGTAACCGATTGACTGCTTGATGTTGTGTCACCGCTGGAAGGATACGAGCTCTGTCCAGAGCTACTGTGGTCTTCCCACCAGCAGTCATCATCGTCTTCCCACTCAGACATAAACACTTCTGCCGCAGCAGCTTTTAGTTCTTCAATATTTTCTTCCTCTTTGCGCTGACTCGCAGTTTCTAAAACCGATTTTTCGAAAGGGGTTTCAATGTTGTCATTCATACCAACTGAATGATCTGTAAGCTCAAGCAAGTCACATTGTTCATTGCAATTACTTTTGTCAGGGTTCTCAAGTTTGTGTTGAGTTTGAGAACAAAATTTTCCCAATTTGCATGTGTCCTCATCTTTTAAAACAACAATGCAGTCTTCTGTATTAGCTATCCCCTTGCCATCAGTTGCTCTATCTGCCATTGAACCTTTCTGAACTGTAGGCGCCAAAACTGGACCTGTGTCATGCGTGCTGCCGGAATCGTCCGAAAAGTCAGCAATGTCAACCTCATCTGTCGGTGTATTGATGTCCTTGCATTCGTCCAACTTCAGTCTTTTTCTTGGACGAGACTTGATTGTGCTGGATTTTTCATTTAAGACTGTCACGTTGTTTTGGCTGGTGATGTTGAGGTAACTGTTAGGAAGATCATAGGGTGAATCCATTTGCTCGGGTGTTAAGCCTTTGTCACCACTTCCTAATGGAGCATCAGAATCGCATTGAAATGACTTCAATTCTCCGGTTTTTAAGCTTTTTAACTGGGCATCAGTTACATTGTCACCACCACTGGTCTCGTTAACACGTTCCAAAGTGGAATCACTGCAAATGTCAACTCGTTGGATCTCATCCTTCTTCACTGTGTCCCTCTTCCATCGCCGCTTTCTATTCCGGTTCTTGTTTTCATTACTGTCACGTGCATACTTACTCGTGCTTAGACGCTGACTCCTCCTTCTCGGAGTCAAACACATTGAACACTCAATCAGCTCAGACATGTTGAAGAACGTGCAAACGGAACATGACCACGAAGGCAAGCCAGAGTCATCTACAGCTCCAACTTCACCTCGAAAAGCGGAGTTATATCTGTCCTTACCATGACACGCAATGGTTTCAGGCAATTCTGTAGTTCTCCTATTATCATCGCTTTCCGTTCGTTGTGAAGATATTTCTCCTGAAGATGTTCTATCCTGTATCTCACCACTTGCACTTATAACGACGCCGATGCTTTTAGCGTCCATTTGTGCAACTGAAATCCCTGCAGTTTCAACCATTTCAACATCGGGTGATTTGGTAATCGAGTCATCGCAATGAATGCCCCCAGTAAGTTGAGTGCTATCCTCATCTGGGGTTGTACGAGGTGTGAAACAAATCGAACATTCCAACAGCTGGCCATCATTGATAAACGTACAAGCGCTACAAGACCAGCTAGGTGGCTCTTTGTTGTTGTGTCTATTATTCCTTCCCTTATGAATAGCTGTTCTGTTGTCCAGTTTCTTTTTCGCCTTTCGCTTTTTTCCCTTAGTTGGTTGTTTTGGCAATGTAGGGCCAGCAGACCGACTTTGTTTGACACCTGAAACTTCAAAATCATCCGACGAATCTTGGTCTACAAGTCCAGATCTTCCGTTGGTTTTCTCCTCTACATCTGATCTGCTGGATGTGTCTTCATTCAAGCGTTGCGAGCAGTTAAATGAATTTGAAGAACATTCAATAGGTTTGACTACAGTCATCTCTTTCAATGATTGAACATCTTCATCTTCTTTTTGTGGTGGAAGTTCGCACCTGTGATCCACGTTTTCATCTGGGGACTTGTCATGGTGTACACAAGGAAAATCATTCTTGTGAGAAGAAATATTTGCCTTGCTTGGGGTCAAGGTACTGGCTGTGCCCAAACCAAGCAAATTTTCATTCTGATTCACTTCGTTACCAACTGAATGACTACCTTTTATATCCACTTGCTCGGATGCAGCATAAACTGAATGTGCGTCCAGCCGATTGGTCGTCTCAGTTGAACATTCACTCTGCCATGTGCAGGTCGATTCAGAAGTAATGCTTACTTGTTCTTCTTCACTTTGTGGCATACAGCTTAGAACAGCCAGGCTTGAAGCATTAGAAATGGCGCTTTCTGAGATATGTGCATCGGTTTTAGCTGAGCTGATCTTTCCTTCTTCGTTGTCATCCTGTTTTGCTTCGCGCTTCTGATGGTCAAATTCACCATTTTCTTCTTCTTCCTGACTACTTCCTGAAGCACTTTCGTCTCCTAAACTAAGGTTACTGCTCTGTGCCGTTAAGCTCGGAGTCTGTTTGCAAACAACAGCAACACACTCAATGTCAGCTTCTTGTAGAGATACAAGAAAACCGCGGTCTTTTTGCCTGTCATCGTCACTACCGCAGCCAGTCTTGTCGCAGCACCCACCTTTATCCTCAGCTTTTTCGAGCCCTGGCTCGCAATCATCATCCAAATAACTTCGCAATGTCTGCGACTCTGAATCAGGATCATTTCCAACAATCTTCAAAGGGCTCGCTTTACGCTGGGCTTTTTTCTTTTGCAGTTTTGTGTAGCTTTTACTTCTTGCAAAGGTAAGTTTCCCGTCTTTCTCTTTCTTGAACTTTAACATTTTGGGCTTAAGTGGACAGTTCTCGTCATTAGTTGAGTCTTCTTCTGAATGTGTAACATGTTTGCTATCAGCATCAAGGCTGCTGTTGTGTTGCAGCTTACTCTCTGTGGTGGATTGTTCATATTCCTGAATCGTCCTCTCCTCAGGAACTTCCAGTGATACTAGTGGTAAATAAACATATAGCGTGATACATACAGCTATTTCAATTAACGTTGTCGGATCAAAGCTAAAAACATCTTCAAAGAGGCTGTCACGTCATTCACTTGGTATCCTAACATTTCTTTCATACATATGGCTCGCCATCTTATATCTTCACTGGACGGACGAGGCATAGCTGATTTTGATGTACTTATTCATAAAAAAAATCCACAGAATGTTGAGGTCTTGTCTTACAGCTTTATACTTTGATCCGACAACGTCAATTGAAATAGCTGTATGCTGGTAGATTGGTTACAGTGATGGAATATGCACAGGGACCTAAAATCGCAAACCACAAGAAAGGCACAACGCGGGCTTTCTCTTCTTCAAGTAATATATCAAACACGAGGAAGAGTGTTTCATCAGATATCCAAACACTGAGAAGTAAGTTGAAAAAACGAAGCAGCCGAGTTTTTTTTTAAACGACTTCGAGGTGTTTGGATATCTGATGAAACACACTTTCGAGTGTTTGATATGGCTTCTCAAATGATCAATAATTCTTGGAGAAATTCAAGGCTAAAGTTGGCAAAATTTTATGGTAATTAGGATCACATATCCAAACCACGGTTACGTAGTGATTTTCTTTGTTTTCTCTTAATGAATTATTAATGAGTTTGAGAAAGGTTTTTACCATTCTGAATGAATTATACATACGAATCGGAATGTATTATTGCAACGCCCTTCTTATCGCAAAAATGACGGACATAACCCTCGCACACTCCCTTTTGATGATAATTTTATTTGGTTATCCAAGCCAGCTGTTGACATGATTGGTATTATCATGAGCCCGCGAAATACCAGTAAACCATGAGGCACAACGCATGCGCGTAGGTTAATGTTGTAAGACCCGCCATCTTGTTTTCTATAGTCGGTTATGAATACATGTCAGTTGCCAATTAGCGTTCAGGGCGTTCTCTACTGCCTGAAAGCAGCGCTTATCAACACCAGTATCGCCCATTGTTTGGACTCAAAATCTTTCTTTCCCAATATTTTCCTTTGTATTAAACTATCCCATATACTTCGGCTGAGGAGAAGCAATCCTCTTCAAGGAAAAAGAGCTGCACTTACTTTCTAAAGGCAGCTAGAGGCTTAAAAAGATGGATAGTATTTGGTTTTGTGAACGGAGTTGATAAGGTAATTTTGCCACCGTGGGCAAAAGAGATTCGAGAGTCGACATTTCGAGCGTTAGCCCTTCGAAACAGCTCGAATCTCTTTAAGGTGGCCGTCAAACTACCTTATCAACAAGTTTGGCCAATAATCTTATCGACTCATTTCGTTCAATTCACTCTCCCACCGACGTTGTTAGTTTCTTTCTCAGATTTCATGACCTTGTTTAAAGTCTAAACGCTGCTTGAATAATTTGACTGTGTACCATGAAACGCTGGTTAAAAGTTCTTTGCTTACACAACTTTGTAAGGTGTTTGTTAATGGCACGGGGGTGTTGCTATGCAGTGTAAACGGTATAAAAACAGTTTCGGAATGAACTGATAATACCATTCACAACGGCATACACACAAAAGAAAGCCTTTTAACGTTGAAGTCTGCCGACAACAATATAAACAATAGTAACAAGTGGAGAAAATTACGCAGTAGTAATGCGACGAACGAAGCTTGAAACTGTTTTGGAAAGAACTATACGTGAATTGTTAATAAAATTGAGCAATTTCAACAACAAATGGCAAACAAATAATCGATACGAAAGAGGATACCGTAAAATAATTTGAAAAAGCTACGATTAAAATTCAGGGCCAAATCTGGCTAAAATGGTGAAAAATACAGTAGGAATTCTGTGGATTAACTGTGTATAACGGTAAAACGCGCTGCATAACCACACTTCATTGCGTTTTGTAAGAAAACGAGGCAAAAGTCCCTTTATTCCTTACATTTGCCGACATGAGCGCTGTCTCGCTTGCTCCCAGTCGCTTCTGATCTCGCTCGCTACAACAACAATAATTTCATCCTCAGAAACCCAGGGGCAGCTAGTCGAGACGAAAGGATTTTCATGGGCGAAAGTTTACAACAAGAACGGGACAGCTCTACCGTTCTTGTCAGTTGTAAACTTTCGCCCATGAAAATCCATTCCTCTCGACTAGCTGCCCCTGGGTCTCCGAGAATGAAATGATTCCTGACACGAGTTCCCGAGACATTCTTTACCTGACATCAGGGCGTCATCATCATCATCATCTGCACCATTCCAGACAGACAAATCTTCATCATCACTTTCCAGTAAAGATATTATCTCTTTAACAGGCATTTCAGCAGTCGCCTGCTGACTGTTGCTGTTGCTCTCCGGTTTCTCCGAAGACCAGTTTGACTGCGATGATCTTGCACTTTGTGTTGGGGTGAAAAACGAACGAAGGTCCGTTTGGCTTCGATCCTGTTTGTTAGTTTTTAAAGAAAGCTGCAAAAAGAATTTTTAATTAAAAAAAAATTCGCATAATCCCGAGCATTTTATGCTTATTTGATAAAAAACGGAAAATTTTGGAGAGCTACTTATATGTACTTGGAAGAGGCACATTCTTGATGATAGTTAACATACGAAATTACAAACAGCGTCATGTTAAAACTGTCACCATTTTAAACGCCAAAACGGCATAGAGCCATTTCCTTGCAGTAATCCTTTAGAGTAAACATTCAAATGAACTTAGGCATTGAGGTGATGTTACACGGGACGATTCGCAATGACGATTTTTTAATGTATGTTTCAAGGGACAATTTTTAGTGCAACAAATCGCGTACGAAGTATTAGACTGGTGCAAGTTTTTAAATCTTGTTCAAAAACTTGCAACGCAAAAATTGCGCGGAAAATCGTCCGCGCTCTTATGTTACACGGTATCAAGTTTTAGAGCAACATTGTTACGCTAAAAG
This sequence comes from Pavona decussata, assembly GCF_977016875.1. NCBI lineage: Eukaryota > Metazoa > Cnidaria > Anthozoa > Scleractinia > Agariciidae > Pavona > Pavona decussata. The sequence goes on from NW_028145806.1 coordinate 882,071, forward strand.
TCGTCGTTGCGAATCGTCCTGTGTAACAGTCACGTAATAAAAGGTAATAGAGCCATTTCCTTTGAGTACTCTTTTAGAGTGAATAGAGTGAACATTCAAATGAAAGAAATAGAGGATTACTTCGCCGTCGTGGTGCAACGACACGATTATGATGAACAGCATGCTTCTACCTTTTGATTCTGTGGATATAGCAACATTTCAACAGAATGATCTTTCCAATAAAAACTATTGAGTAATTTTTTTGTTTTGTTTTGTTTTTTTGGTTTTTTTTTTTTTGTTGTTGTTTTTATTTTTATTTTTTTTTCGAAAAGAAACATTTTTTTTTTTTTTTCCGAAAAGAAAAAAAAAAAAAAAAACTATATTAAGTTGTTACGCTGTACCAGCCGGTCCATACAGTGTACTCAGTTAAGCTCGGGAAAATGTCTAAAATAAAAGCATTTAATGAAAGCTATATCGAATACCATTTTCCGATGGTCATTTTTTCAGCACTGTCTCAGTGTCTTACCTGCGCCATTACAAAGTCCTCAAGTTCATCAGCATCCTCCTCCTGATCCTGTATCCATGCTGCACAAGCTGATAACTGACGACCTTGATCCTCATCACCATCCTCAGCTTTAAGCTCCTTACACACACCATCAAGAGTGCTGCTGGTAACATAGACCTGCACGATGTGTTATGCACGTGTTATAAAGGGGCATTGTCATAAAAATTTCTCCATGCTTTGGTCGGAACTGCTAAAATATTTGACGAGGTACCTTTTCGCTAACATCAAATTACTCTCAGAGCACCGAGAAGGAAAAATTAAGGACGGTGCCTACTAATATCGAAGTGTTTTTGTGCGGTTTATGACTATGCGGGAAAAGCAGATCTTAGGAAGGCCTATTGGAATCCAAAACGAAAATTGGGGGTAGCCACGCATTTTTCAGAGAACATTAAGCAATAATATCTCTAAAAAGCGCCAAAATATGAAGCAATATAAAGGATTTTTTCCTAAATTGAAGCTTAATTATCTCTGAAAAATGCATGGTTACCCCCAATTTTCTTTCGAGATACCAAAAGCGTTTGCTAAGTTCTGCTTTCTCCGCATAGTTTTAAAACGCGCAAAATATTCCTTTATTAGCAGGCAACACCTATAGGAAACCCGAGTATCTCAAGATGCGCAGAACGTATGCGCAGTAACAATAGTAAGCACCGTTCTTAAGTGATTCCTCCTGGGAAGAAGACACTATAATCAGTTTGCAATGGAGTAAACGCGATGGAATATTTCAAGCCTGGTGAACAAATGAGAATGATTTATGCCTGTGTCACTTACTGAATAATATAAATTATATAATCAGGTTTTTAGCGATTTCTCCAAAAGACACTAGAAGAATTAGTAAAAAATGGTCAAGTTTTTCAAGTTGCAATCCATTTCCGTATTGTTTTGAATCAGTTTCGTCACCCTACTACTACACAGAAACTAGTGTTACTTGAAGCTTTTAAAAACAAGTTGATGAAATACCTTCTCAGTTAATTTCTGCTTTTCCCCACCCCCCCCCCCCTTTATAATAAACCTATTCTTTTATGTTTCGTTTTCCTCTACCTTTTGTTATTAGAAGTTATTATTAACTGTTATTTTACCTATCTCGCCACTGCCGCGCTGTTAATCGCGTTACACTGTAATTTAACATCGTTTAGGAAGCCCATGCGCCATTTCTTTGGGTTTCCTCGCAATTTTCCTTATTTATTTACAATTCTGTAAATTGTATTTGGTGGCAAAGAACTGGTCATTCAAAGAACTGTAACATCACAAATACATGTAGGTGACACTGCCTCTTCACTAGAAACATTTTTTTTTTCTTTTAACGATACAACACAAAACTGCTTTACAAGAAACATGCCACCAGCCGCATTCACCTTTATCTCCGCACTGGACATTAAACGTTCATTTTACAATGTCATTAGTCTACCTTGCGTCTGATCATGCTCCACAGAATCTCATCCACAGTGCCTCTCGCTATCAAATAGTGGACATTAACAGGTAAAGTCTGCCCAATCCTGTGAGCTCTGTCTTCAGCCTGTATGATAACACCTGGTGTGTGATGTAACTCTGCAAACACTACATGGTGAGCTGCTGTTAAAGTCAGACCCTATGGAGTAAGACACAAAGGTGAAAATGAATACACGTGTTTATTATTCGGTACAATTAATGAAAACACAGAAAGGTTTTTCTAAGTGGAAAGTCCAATAGCACAGGAAGCCTTATTGCAGCCAAAGTAGCTCATAAGCTACCCCTTCACTATGGTTTCCTGCAGTGAAGCAACTGCAGATAGACAAGATAGGGAATGCTTTACACTATACCAAGATGACCAGCACAATTGCAGGGTCGAGGGTGTGATCCACTCAAATGAAAGTTTAATGTCGGACGTAGTTTACAATTACTTAACCACGGACTGTAGTACACCTTCTCCAATAAACATATTCCATAAACATACACTGTATCAAGTGCATCCAAGAAACGTGTCAGTCGTACTTCAGAGTAATAAAAATTGAAAATGAATGAAACGATCATTTCAATACATCTTTATTACCCTTAGAAAAGCATTTATGCACCCAAGGTGACCAACCAGTGTCTTGGTTTCTCGCAAGATAATTTGCCCGTAATTAATTCCAAAATTCCGCGACGGAATTCAGCACAGGAATTCAGTGACTCTCGCGACGGCGAGACGCGACTAATGTCTGTTGAAACAAGAGTCGCGTCTCGCGAGATGGCAACTTGCTTTTGAGCAATACTATAAATTAGCACCTTTCTTTAAAGCAAAGCTATCAGGGCGGCACTATGAGAGGCCAAATCTTTTGTTCAGCAAAAATTACCCAGATGCAACATTTTTACTACATGTAAAGGACGGTACCTCCATTTGATATTGCCGGCCCATACATGTACGTTCCGTGCACCTGAGAGTGGTCCGAGAAATATCATTTCTTAAGAGCGGTGCCTACTACTTCAAAGGGATATTTGCACAGCTTTAAACTCGGTAGCTCAACATTAGGTGGCAGCTCAACATTAGGTAGCTCGAAGGAATTAGCAGTTCATGCTACTCTGTAAATTGGAGAATAAATAAAGTGAATGTTGTTATGTTTTAACTTGCACTACATGTATGATCAGAATACATTGAGGTGCACTCTTTCAGCTACATGCATTTACTACATGCGTGTACAATCACAGAAGAACCAAGAGAAGAGAACGAATATATGAAAAAAATGCGGTCAAACATCAAAAATACATGCATTTGCATGAACGTAGAACACTCACAAAAGAGGCAGCTTCAATGGATAGAACTGCAATGCGGACTTGAGGATCAGTTTGAAATGAATGAACCAAATCCTAGAAAACAAATACAATCGTGTATGATACACATAACAATCCCTCTGAACATTATTGTTTTAAAACTTAACAACTTACAGCAAAACAAAATCTTTAGGAATCATTAAGATTCAAACACGAACTTAAAAATCATTTAATTCCCAGTTACCTCTTACATGTGCATGTACAATGATTGTTTTGTTAACACACTTTCAGTGGCTTTAATTTAAATACTTATTAACCTTGAGTTGAGATACCATGTAAAAGACACAAAGAAATTTTAATACAATGACATGTTTATGCACCTAGTATAGACAAAAAATGAACCTGTTTTACAGACTACAGATCCTTGTTTGGCATAAACTAAACGTTTAATAAAAAAACTGACTCGCCAAAACAGAATAATAATAAATGATGCCACAAAAAAAACAGGCATACCCCTCTTAACCCTGAGGGCACATCACCAGCGATGCAGATGTGTTTTATTTTCAGTGCCACTAACTTCCGAACTATAGCCTGGCGCACAAGAAGATGACGAAAAAACACAATGAACTTGCTATCCATGCCTTGGGCAAGGTCTTCAATGTACTTCAGCACAGGGCCAATCTAAACAGATGAATGAACTTAGCTGTTAGTTAACAGTATTTCTGGAATGAATGCAGTGAGCGCATTTTTTTTTTTTTTCATGGGATTTCAGAGAACACTGATAACAATATTTATCTACAGGTGCATGTGACTCAAAAATCAAAATGTGACCATTAATTTTTGCTGTTCCATACATGTATATCAGTAACCAGACAAAAGCACTTGAGAAAAATAAGGGAGAATCTGAAAGTACATTTACACTACATAATTATTAACCCTTGGCTTGCAACCAAGATTGATTTAAACACTCAAATTCTACCCCCCAAAACACATTTTAGTGTATGTACATTCTGTACACCTGTATTATATGACTTTTGTCATTATTGAAGTAGCGTGAAGCCCGAATTGGGAAAATATTGGTCTCATCCTTTTGTTTTGCAAGTTGATGGACATCACCTTCAGCTGGAGGGTTAATAATACAATTTTTATTATATAGATATGCTTGTTGCTTTCTAGTCAGCGTGAAGCTTGTTTACATGTACTGTATGTTAAAGCAGTGCAAGACAGTTAAAATCCAGCATGACAGTTTGCTTTGTTTTTGTCAAAATTGAAACTTACAAATGTACATGTACACTGTAATGCAAGCAGTCTATCCTAGCAGTCTCTACAATAGGAAAATATGGCCCACTCAGGGAGCCAATCAGAAAGTTCCTTAAGCATGGACCAGTTCAGCTATATTATAACAGCATGATATTCATGAGTTCAGCATTAATTTGATTACTGATGCCACTGATGCCTGGAACCTGATTCAAAATACATCATCTCACCTTTACAAGTTCTGTGTAATGGTAAAGTAACACGGACAGTCTGTTCATTTCAAACAGAGGTGACTGGATTGATGGATCATCAGCATCACCTTTGAGAATGGCAGAACACTTCTTAAAGTCTTTCATAACCTGCTGCATTTCCTAAAATCCATTAAAAGTATGGGTGGTGAGTGAAACAAACAAGAAATAAAACAGCTTCTATTATAAAAGAAGGCGTTATACCCTTTTACATTCATAAATTTGACGCATGTATGAAACCTAAGTATCAGGCCTTACTAAGGGGAGGGGGGGGGGGGAGTGGAGGGAGATGGGAGGGTAGTCCGAAAAGGCTGATACTCAGTTTAACTGTGGGCCTAAATTTGAAATTGTCCTACAGAATTCCCTGGGTGAATATTACAGAGTACACTGTAGCAGCCCTTCTGCCAAAGTACAAAATGATTTTGAGAACTATGGATTGCCGCTAGGGTGCAACCCTTTTCCACCAAGTCCTACACATATATTATCAAATTTAAGTACAGTTATGTACACGTACATTTAGTTCTTTTGTTCTTTATTCACTTGCAAGTTTAATGGTGATTTTGATACACTAGACCTCCAAGCGGCATGCTAAATGAACCAGCTGCCTTCTACTACTTCATGTTTAAATATGTAGTAGTACAAAAAAAATTAATGTGGAAAGCTCTATTCCTCACCGTTTTGTATTTACTAGACGACTCAGAGATATCAAAAGTCACTTTCTGTCTTCTCTTTGGTGGCAGCTGAGTTAAAACCTGCAATATAATTTTAACTCTTTTAAAGTGAAGTTAAATAACAATGTACAGTACAGGTGCACATGTAACAATATTGAATGAGATACAACTTGGAGACCCATTACAATATCCAAATTTAAAGGGGCCAGGAAAAAGTTAATTGATAACACCCCTACCCCAGAGGTGGGTCCTCTTAGAACAAACTTATTTTGACCACTTCCCTCAGATATTGGAGGTGCAAGATATTGAGAGTACAATGTAAAATAACAAGGTTATGTTCACTGACCCAAAAGCTTGGGGCCTTCATGCCCAGCGGGGTACTCCGGATTTCAAGTGACGGGATGATCAAATGGGGGCAAAAATCAAAACCCAAAAAAATCTCTGGAACAAAGATCAAGCCCAAAAAAATCCCATGCCAAATTTCCGAGACTTAAAAATTTTCAGAAAGCATTAAATGATATAACACGAAAAATAAAAACATTAGAAATTGAATGTTCGTGTTTGTTTATTCATCATGCCATCTGAAGTTATCTTTTCCGCATCTGGTAGTCATGCTAACAACACTCGAGACACCCAAGAACATCTTCTGTTTCAACAATAACATTATACAGAATGACAACGCGGCCAGGATACACGGGCACTACTACAAATCTTCAGATTGTTTTGCCAAATTTTCCTACCCAAAAAAATCCCCGAATCAAAAATTTCAAACCCAAAAAAATCCTTCGATCATCCCCGTCACTTGAGATAACAGGAAGTTCAGGACAAGCAAGGTTTAGATACAGTCAACTCCCTTTATTGTGGACACCCTCTGGACCGCAAGTTAGTGTCCTTAATAGAGAGAGTCCGTAATAGCGGGAATTATTTCAGTCAAACGTCTGTAATTTATTTTTGCTGGGGATTTAGCTGCTGTCATATTATTGGGGTGTCTGTAATAGCAAGCTGTCCGCAAGGCAAAAGTTGACTGTAGTGGGACTCCACTATTATTTTAATATGACAACAGCAGAGACATACCTCCTTCTTGAGTCGTCGTATCATAACATGCATTTTAAGGAGATTGTAAAGTTCATTGAGATTTGAGGCACCACTGTAATTAGAGGAGATCAGAATAAATGTTTCTAAAGACAGAGCTGTTTCACAAGAAAACTTTTACCTCACAGGTTTCAAACTACATTGTACATTGAAATTGCTGCCAACACCACTGTGTCTGACTAGTTGCTTGAAAATGAAAATTAATGTCACTATTCCGCATATACTTTAAATTATTATTGTTTAACAAAGCATGCAGCTAGATAACAGTATTGAGACAAAGTAAACAGACAACAAGGTGGCGTAATTGGGGGACACATCCCTGTGGCAGGTTAATACGACTTCGGGTTATGTGCGCACCCTCACTTACCTCCCCACTAACGTGGGGTAGGACAAGAGTATTGGCAGAGCCTTTCTTATCTCCCCAGCACCATACGGGCTGGATCGGACAAGATAAAGGCAAAGGTATGAGATGGCAAGATACGAGCAATGCCAAGAGCTTGAGGGAAGTCGCAACGCAGACTTAACTGAACCACAAGGAGTGACCCCAAGTTTAATGAATATATAACAATCCTCCTCCAAAGGGAGGGAGGGTGGGTAAACAAAATTTTTTAAACGTGTTTGCGTTCGTGCAATACTGCCAGGATAATGTCCTGGGATAGTGTTCTGACGCTTTTATAGCGAGACAGTGACTCAAAGTTCGGCCAATAGGTACAAACGTACTGTAAACTAAAAGACACAACGTGGCAAACTACTAGCCATCAATAGGGCTTTACAAAACGAGAACCAATCCCAGCAAAGGTAAGATTCATTTCTAGACAATTGTGCAACATATTGGTACAATTTCCTAGCCATGAAAGGCTTTTATCCTAACCCTACTGAATAGAGAGTATTCATTTATGAATGAGGCGTTCGTGTATACATTGTTGTCTGGGGTCGACACAACATTGCGTGACCAACCACCCCTAAGGCGTCACGTTCCATTAAGCGCATTTTACCGTTCGGTAAAAGCCTTAAAATAAAGAAATAGAAAAATAAAAATAGAACATTGTATAAAAGTACAGTACACGTAACAATGTACACTGTGGGCAAGATTCCCTGTAACGTCAACTCATGCAGCTTTTACAACAACTTTTGCAGGACACATTAATTTATATAATGTTATGAGAGCCCTAGATTATTCACTTTATGTACGCATACCTGGTATCATAATGCCTTTCCCCACGATAGTAAACACAGTGAGCGTCACAGTATCTGTTGACAAAACTACTGAAGGAGCCAAACTTGCCTGGACAGACAATATCAAGCTGGAAGTACAGCTAAAATAAAAATTAAAATCAGGTCAATTCAGAAATCTTTGTTGTGCAAAACAGGGTTGATTTTCAGCCTTGCGATACAGATGTTTTTCAAGAAATTGGGCTGATGTACAATGTATTACAACTGTACAATTGAAAATGGGCAGGTCAGTACCAAACTACATTGTGTAAGGTGCAACAAATTGGGATAGAAAGACACAGCATGAAGAATCACAGGCCTTAAAAGTTGTGAGATGTCTGCAAGGCAACTGTTAAATTTGTACAGTGTATACAACGTATGCTTAATACTAACCTCACGTGGTCTTGCTAGAGATGGTGTTCCACTTAACAGAATGGCATGCTTAGCTTTCTTGCAAAGCTGGTGCAGTCGCTTAGTGCGAGCAGCTTTTCTAGTCTTTAGGTAATGTGATTCATCCAGTATTATGAAATTAAACTTGTGGGTTTCCAGGGCTTCTATCAATAGTTTAGATGTGCCAACACTTAGCAGGCCATATCCAATGACATGAATCATACCTTTACCAAGGTTGCTGCAAAGCAAATAAGATAATAAAACAAAATTATTAAAATCTCTATACTTATTAAGTCCAACAAAGTATCCAGAAATAAAATACTACTAGAAATTGGATCCTTAAGAGCCATATATTAGGGCCCTTTCAGGATGGTGCCTCTAAATCCAAAGTTCTATTTTTTTTTTTGTTCATGACTATGCGGGAAAAGCAGTAAGGGCTATTGGAATACAATAAGATCAGGGGTAACCTCACCATTTTCAGAGATTAAACAAGATGCCTATACTGGCATTTACGTGTGATGCCCCTTGATTATTATAATTGTATGCTTCGCAGACTATCCTAGCTAATGGAATATTTTGAGTCACAAAGATAGCGTTATGTTGTTTCCCTTGTGTTACGCGTCTTATCGTTATACCGGAATTTCTATTACAATAACGTGGCCTGACACACGTTTCTGGTTATGTAAATAAAAGTGTAAGATTACAAATTGTTTTCGTTTCACCCAAAAAAAAAAAAACCGAAAGAAAACAGGCAAAAAGCTTTCCTAAATGAAAACTTTTAGTACAAATGGACAATCAAGCCTTCAATCTTTTTGTAAAATGGATTTCCAGTTGCGTTTAAGCATCAATTCGACAAAGTGATGCGATCTGCGTTTTAGCTTAATACCAATGACTTTTCCCCCGCATATTCTGAATGGTTCTACAACTGTCAAACAGAAGCATGATTCCTTCGCCTTGAACTCTCCGATTTCCACCATTTTTACTGTCGAGTGCTTCTTAGAAGTTATTCTTTCGATTTACCGCTTCAAAAGGGTTAATTTTCTTTTTGAAAACGGCACGTTGGAATCTAAAACATTAAAACAATATGGCCACGCCACTAAAGTCAAACCTTTTCAGTTCCACCGAGAGACCACTAGGACCTGAAGAATCACAATAGTAATTAACTCCCCTCCGATCCCTCCTGACCTACACTAAGATATTGCATTCTGATTGGACCGTTTTTGCTAAAGACAATAAGGACAATAGGAGACAAAAAGATCCCATCTAGGAGAAAACTGAATTTGATACATCTAAAACGAGTTAATAATTGAAAGATGCGCATTTGTGGATACAAAGAAGAACAAACGGCCCCCATTTTATAACGTGGGCTGCACAGGCATCCCACGTAATAACGCAAGAATAATTCAAAAAGAGCTCTACAATACAATTAACAATCTTGAGTCTTCTTGAGTCCTAAAAATGTGTGGTTCCATGTACCCCCAGTTTTCTTTTGGATTCCAGTAGCCCTTGCAAAGATCTGCTTTTTCCTCATAGTCATAAATTTCACAAAAATATCTTTGTTTTGGTAGGCACAGACCTTAATTAAGAAATCCAAATTTCTCACACCATTACGAACTACACGGAAAGTATGTATACAAAGCAGCAAAAGGAGGCACAGTCTTCAAACAATTCAAATGGCCTTTTTTTTGTTTTATTTACTTACTTTTTTTCATTAGATTTGCAAACAGATAATACGTTACAATAATGATCAACAACTTACAGAATAAAATAAGAACACAATATGGCAGGGAGCCCGCAACAGCGCAAGCCATGTACAGAAGGTGCAATTGTGTACTTGAAAACACTTTTATAAATAATTTAATGTACACTACAAATTTAATCTGAGGAACATAGCCCCTCCTTGGTGAAATATGTTGTCCAGGTGATTAAAAAGCTTATTATTTATGCATCAGTCAATTCTAACAGTGCCCATCCCCCCTCCCCCCCCCCTTCCCCGGCCGACCCCCGGGAATTAGGACTTTTTTGAAAATAAACTGGCAAATGCCCCACCGCCGGGACAAAATAGTTGTTCAAATGCCCCGGGGTGGTGGCTCAAACATGTCAGTAAAACTTAAGCTAATTCAGGCCAAATTAAGTCCTAGCTGGGTCTTGTTTCCCTTATTTAGTGCAAAAATAGGTCATTCTACAGCTCTAGCGTCCCATTTAATGTCCTTCCTAAACGTTTTCAATAAGAAACTTACTGTATTTGTTGATGAATTTGTCATTAAGGAAGCAACAATGCTGTAGGGTGAAAAAAGTGAGATGGTCAAATGCCCTGGGGTAATTGGGTGGAAGGCCAATGCCTGACCCCCAGGATGGACAGTGTAGGAAAATGCCCCACTATTGCCGGGAGGGGGGAGGGGATGGGCAATTGGATGGAATTGACTGATGCATTAAATTTTTACATATGAACCCACCTGATATCACTGCCAGACCTAATCAGGTTTATGTTATGTGGTTCCACTTCAGGCAACCATTTTTCAATCTCCTCAATCCATGAAAATTTAACAGAAGATGGTACTACAATCAAGAGTGGCCAGGCATCTCTGTAGTAATAAGCAATACTTATTGCTTGGAGTGTTTTTCCAAGTCCCATCTAGTGAAAAAAAAGTCCCCTTTTTATTTAGTGAAAAACAAAAACATAAGAGTATTGCAGTAGAACTTGCTCTGTGACTTGCTTACTAGTCTATTACAAAAAGAATGCTTCTATATTAATTACATGTTTACAAACATGGGATGACAAGAAATTACGGCTAGGAGTTGAAAGGTAGATCGCCGACATCGCAACGATCGCTCCGATTGCCAGCATAGCTGGGACCATCACTGGTCCACTGGCCAAGGTTGTTCGAGAGCCGATTACATGTAACGCTAATCCCTGATTAAAAGTTCACCGAGGTTTGTATCTCTCTCGTTAAAAATGTTTTTAAAAGCTGATTTTGGGCTGATGGCAAAGAAAATTCTAAGTCAAAACTGAAGGGGAAAATCTTTTGGAAAAAAGCTTATGGATTAGTAATTAAACTCGAATCAAACTTCACGTTAACCCAGGATTAGTTTAATCGGGCTTTGAACAACTGGGCCCAGGAGAGTTGTTTCCATGATGTCCACAACAAATTATGATCGCTCAATCACTGAACTTTTTTTTCGAAGATAGTAGCGATCGTAGCGATCATATGGAAACCAGGTCTTTAGGTATGCATGGGATTGAAGATTGTCATTAAGCTTAAGCCTAAGCAGGCAACGCTTAAGCTTAAGTTACTTGCAGGCATTCATTTTAAACATCAACACAACAAGAATGCGAGTGTGACATGAGAAATCGATGAAAAAAAATGTATGTATGGGATTGAAGATTGTCATTAAGCTTAAGCCTAAGCAGGCAACGCTTAAGCTTAAGTTACTTGCAGGCATTCATTTTAAACATCAACACAACAAGAATGCGAGTGTGACATGAGAAATCGATGAAAAAAAATAAAGCTTACCTCGTCTCCGATTAAACATCTGTACCAATGAGAAGGCCACATAGAATGCAAGAAATAAAAAAAAAAGCCTGGTTAGTAAGCGTTTCCGCAATAATTTGCTGTGAAAGGCAGATCACTGTGAAACAATGACCCATTTAAATGTCGAGCATCGAGCATGACACACAATTGTGAACGTGTAGAAAGAAAAACTGAGTTGCTTAGTTGAATTTTAACGTTCTCGTTACCTTCCTTGTTTGCTTATTCCAAATCGAACACCCTCTTTTTGAAAATTAAGTAAGGATCTTCGCAGCGAACGAGGTAAAAAGTCCAAACTTATTGGAGAGGAAGCTGCCATTTGTTGTTCCCGCCATCACATGAGGACAACTTGTATCCAGTCCACTCGCAATCTCCAAAGCCCGCGCAATAATAAGATCCTGGAGACTGGAGACGAGATCGTAGTAAACAAAAATGGCGGCTTAGTGAAGAAGAAATTTTCACTTTCAAGCGACTGAACTCCTCAGCTTCCCTGATGATCTCGAGTTTAATGTGAAACCTCCCTTCGCAGTCAGTTTTGTATGGTATGTATACACGTAGCATTTTTCCTAATAAATGTTAAAATATAGCGAGGAAATTGCAAGGCTCTTTGAACGAAGATGCCATGAACTGAACATGATGAAGTTTCCTTTCTCCTTTCAGTAGGGAAAACGTGCGAAACAAGGGGGTTGCACGCCGCTCAGCCTGGCTGCAGCTTCTTCTGATAACCATAAACTGCACTCATCATCATCATAGCTTTATTTAATTAAACACGGTATCAATTCGTATAAATTCGTACAAATTAATTATAAGCCAGGGTGCATTCCGCGTCAACATCACGCCGAAGGAACGCCAAGGACGTCTTAATTCCACGCCAAGCCGAAAATTCACCTGGTAATACTGGTAAATTGGGGCTTAGGTAAACTCATTGCTACGCAACCTAAGCAGCTGTGAAAAGAAAGCCTGAAAAAAAAAATTCAGGGTTGAACGGGATTCGAACCCATGACCTTCGCGATGCCGATGCAGTACTCTACCAGCTGAGCTATCAATAAGATATGTTCTTCCATAAGATATGTTCTTCCATCGTGCATTCTGTCTAAAATCCTACTATGAATAAAATAACGCTCAAAAATTATGGAGCGTTATTTGGTTACGTATACCTTGTCATTACAAAATAATTTAATTTAATTTAATTTGCCGGCAGGAATTCTTTAAAGGAATTCATAGTGGTTTGATTTTTTTGTTTGAGTGGGAAGGCCGTTCCAGAGCATAGCACCTCAATGGTGAAAACTACATTTTCCTGCCTCAGACAGTGGCCTGGGAATGAATAAATTCTGATCCGAACTCCTTAAATTGTGGGTATGAATTTTTATGTCTTTTGAAAATGTAATGGAGGCGAGTTGGGAAGAGACCATTTACGACCTTATATATAGTAACTGTCAACTCTTTAGCATGCCTTTGTTCAAGTGTATCCCAGTCAAGGTCATATAGTAAACATAAAACTAGAGGATGGTGTCGCATTACTAGAAAAAGCTGCAGGCAGCCCTATTTTGTAGCTTAATTGTAACCTGTCAGGTTGACATTTTCCTTTGCAACCCATACAGGGCTACAATAGTCAAAGCATGGTACTATAAAGGCATTGTACATGTTTATTAAGGTATCCCGTGGTACTAAAGCCTTAGTTTGCTTTAAAACAGCCAGGCTACCCGACACTTTTTTTACTATATGGTCAATAAGAGAGCGCCATGCAAGAGTGCATCTATTTTGATTCCTAAATATCTGTGACTTTTGACTCTGTCCATTTGACGTCCATCAATTTTTATATCCGGGTCAGTGGTGAACTGAGTGAGCGAGTTTATATTGATTGACAATAATGGAATATTTAGGTTTAGGATCTTATGATCCATCCTATCAAAAGATTTCTTAAGATAAAGGAAAAGCACTCCGTTAAGTAAGCCATTATCTATATTAGAATACCAATCATTAGTTATCATTAGCACTGAAAAGCAAAGATAAATGATGAAAAGACCACAGTGTTTCTCTAAACAGTAAACTCAGATTGCATGCTAACTGTGCCAATTATTTTAACAGTGTAACTTGTAACAAGTCAAAAATCATTCTTAATAACAGCAGATAGTAATAAAATTGTTACCATTCAATGACTCAATTTTTATTGATTTCTATTGCCAATTGATAGTAATCAAACTCACAACTTCAAATAAGCACCCCTTCCTATGGCCAAGCTAATATGCACCTCCCCTCCCCCCTCAAGAAACTGCCCTTCCCCCTGTTTTTGTTTTGTTTTTGTTTTTGTTTTTTTTTTTGCGGGGGGGGAGGTGGTGATAACTGAGACCACAAAGCTTGAGTATTGTGCTGGTTGTGTCGCGCATCTGATTCATCATTTTGTAGAATCATTCAGTATTCAGTAATCAAAGTTGAACTGCTCTTGTGAAAACAAGAAACCAGTTCTTTTCTTTCATGTCACATCTCACAATTTCTGGTCCATTTCTTTACAACACACCAATGAAACATGCTGCTAGTGAACAACTAGTAAACAGCTAAATGTATATTAAAACACAGGTTACTGTGTGCTGCTGTTTACATGCAAATGTTATTAATAATGCAAAAAAAAGATGTCCATCTTACTGACCACGATTTGGGAAAATTAATAAAATAAGCTAACCCCAATAATATGCCCCTCCCAATGTACCCTAAGTTTGGAATAAGTGCCCCTGGTTCTTATTCAATTATTAACAGTATCTGTTTTAAGTCCGTTGGGGAAATCAAATGTAAGCTAATGAGTACTTTCCTGTGGTGCCGCTTTAATAATTATAGTCTGTGGGTGAAATCATATAGCGTGACAATTTCAATGGAAGCATTGCTTTTCTGTGACACTGTGTGTATCAGTATCTAATAAAGCAATATATATTTTTTCTGTTTCTATTTATTGTTTTTTTTTTTTTTTCAGTTTCTATCTTTCGTTTTCTCTCAGTTTCTATCTAGATGTTAATGCGTGGTGTAATTTAAATTGACTCTTCTTGTTGTTATTGAATTGTAGACTCTGGATCATGTAACAGACAATACAACATAATATGGCTGCAAAACCAGACAGTGAAAATTGTTCAGAAAGTGGCAGCATGAACCAGCTTGACGTATTTTTGAAGGAAATAGCAGAAACAAAAGCAAAGTTTCCAGACGACCAAAACGCTCGCATTATTCACGACGAGTTGGATGATATCATACAGGAAGCCGTGCTAGACCTTTCTGGTAAATACCGATTGTTCCACAATGCTAGTATCCAACAAGGTGGTAGTATGGTTGATGGTACCAAGATTGGACAGCCTGATGAATTCGACTATGTCATTGTTCTACCTGCGCTTCAAGAACAGTTGGTTACAATGAAAGAGGGCGAGCCCTTTTATGCCAACTCTTACGATATCAACATGCAGTCGACAAAGCTCCCTTTGAAGATGAAGGACCTCACATTCATGGACGATGTTCTTTGTCCTGAGTGGTGCGATGAAAACGAAAACAAAAAGAGGAAAAGTCAACAACTTATTTTTAAGGATGGAAAAAGTCCTTGGAGAGATGAAATCGCATCAATGGTGTCTGTGGCAATTTATCGATCCCTGAATGCTTCACTTGGAAAATACCAAAAGTGGCAATATGTTGCAAGATTAAAATGTCCTTCTGGGAAAACCTATCTTCAAATTCTCAAGTTTTCTTGTGATGGGTTTGAGACATTTGTCTCAGTTGACATTTGCTTGGCCATAAGGATTCCCTACACGTCAGCTGATCAAGATCCTTTGCAACTCATTTTTGAGTTCTGGTCAATCAATGCTGTATCGTGCACCAGGAGATCAGAATCCACGTGGGAAACTACCGCAGTGAGGTCACTAGAAATTAATTCAGTGGAAAAACAATGCTACCGTGTTGTGAAGTACCTCATTCAAACATTTCTTGAATCATACTTTGACATCTACACGATGAGTTACAAGATAGTGATAGAAACGTACACACTGAAGACCATGTTCTTGAAAGTCCTGATGGAAAGTGAGACGAGATGGGAATCACACCAACTTGGCGTGAAGGTCCTAGAGATCCTTGGATTGATTAAGCAGGATCTGAGCACAGTAGTACAACAGAGTACGTGTAATTCTAGCTCCATTCCACTCATTCACCCTCTGAGAGTTTCCCTCGATTACTGCCTGCATCCTGTCTCTGCCGAACCAGCCTTGTTCCCAAGATCTAAGTTGACCTCAACCAAAGCAAATAGAGAAGCAATTTTTCAAAGGCCTAGTGCTATTAAAGACCAAGTATCAACTCTCATCGACCTTCTTCTCATGGTTAGGGACACTGAGAAAGGCAGAGAGCATTTCTTGTCGCAAATTGAGTCGATCGAAAAGCTGCGTGTTCGCTTGAAAAATGGAACCTACCAGATTCCCATAATGGAAGCGCTTCAGGAGAGAAATGATGCCAGTGGTGTCTACAACAACTTTCTGACGATATGGCATGTTCTTCACAGAAACGATTTCAAGAGCTATATGCGAAAGACGAAGATTGGCATTGTGGTTCATCCTGAAAGTAAAGCTGATGACTGCATCGTGTTCCCCAAAACGTTTCCTCTCCTTGGATTTCTTAATTGCCGCCTGTTTGATGAGGGTGATCAAAACCTTGACGAGAGTGGCACAGAAATTTTAGAGATGGACGTATTTGAACATGCTGATCGCAACCAAGTGGTTTGTTGGAATGTAAATGATTCCGTGAATCTAAAGGTCATTATACAAGAAGAACTTTGTTCATTTTGTGCTTCAAGTCGATAAGGTTTCTAACTAGAGGATGATAAAATAGTGCCCTAGTGAATAAGCTGACAAGGTGTTTCACAGGGAAGAAAAAGGGAGCTTGAGCAACGGCGACGACAACGGCAACGAAAACGAAAATATAACTTTATTTCATTTGTGCTACTTTGCGATTATTTCAACTCGCTCAACTTTTACAAAAATGGCGAACTATCCAGGAACCAAATTGGTCGGAGAGGCGTACAAGTTAAGAAAGAAAATGAAAAATTCACCGTCGTCCGTTGACGTTCTCCACAAAAACCTTAAATTTGGTCATTTCACGTTGTTGTTTTGCAGAGAACGACAAAGAAATGTACCAAAATGTAAAACGCACGTGCAGAGCGATTGTTTTTATTCCTCAAACCTTGTTTTGCGGCGTTGTCGTTGACGGTGCCGTCGTCGTGCTTAAGCTCCCTAATTTTTTTAAAGCGATGGAAAGCAATACCTTACGAAGGATGAAAACTATTTATTAAGTGAGTGATGTGAATTTTCTCGATAAGTCTTAGCTGGCTTTGGAACTGGAAACAGCAAAGCAAACAAACCGCAAAAAAAAAAGAAGAAACTGAAAAACAATAATTATTTTATGTAGTTAATGTCGATATTTTTTATGGAGAAATGTAGTGGCCTTCTTCCAGCATATTCACATATTGTGAGAAAATGGAACTGTAGACAGTTGATTTTACAGAAGCGTCAATAGAAGGACTACTGTCTTGAAGTAGAATGGATTAGTGTACGAAAGTTAAGCTAAATGATAAAACGTTTATTGCTGGTCCGTCGGGAAACCGTTTTATTAATAATAAATAAATAGATTTAAAACAAAATCTATATTTTTAAATATAGTGTCAATTTATTTAGGACTAAGTGTCAATTGATTTAGCACTAACGGTGCTAATTAAGGCACTTTATACTGAACGCTTACCTTGAATGTCGACGTTTCTCTCAAATAACACCTTAGAATACTTAGGCCTAGGGCAAACGTCGAATCTAAGTCGCGTCGAATTTATTAAAAATAGGTTCGACAAAGAGTCGACTTAATTCCAGTGTGGTAGCAAACGTCGAACCTGCGTAGACCCTAATTCACCAGTTGCACTTCGTGAAACACGGCAATAAGCACGTGTCCCCGTGCTATTAGGGACCTTATGAAAACACCACGGCGACGGCGACGACAAAGCCACAACATAAAAGGCTTAATGAGCAAAACCAATCGCTCTGCACGCGCGTTTTACATTTTGGTACATTTCTTTGTCGTCCCCTGCAAAACAACAACGTGAAATGACCAAATTCAAGGTTTTGGGGAGAACGTGAACACACGACAGTGAATTCTCATTCTCTTCCTTAACTCAGTTGTTAACTTGAACGGTACTCCCACCAATTTGATTCCTCGGTAGTTTGTCGTTTGTTTGCCAGTTGAATGAGTTAAAATAATCGCGAAGTAGTACAAATGAAATAAAGTTATACTTTCAAATGACGTTTTCGTTGGCGTCACCGTCTTGCATTCGTATGGTCCCTATTCACCCGATGCGCGGCTAGTTATTGCTAGGACTTGCAAGCGAAATGCCGAAATACAGTGCTTGTCGGGCTTTTCTTTGGCAATTAATTGCGAAAAATAGAAAGAGAAGACTCAAACACTGAGCATTTATTGCAAATAGGCAATTCGCATTTCAATCATTTATATTTAGTTTTCATGAAACACGAAAAATACATTTTCATCAAGCTCGCCATTTAATTTCTGGTCGCGAAATTGTCTTTGTACAGCGCATGCTCGTCAGGGGGGAAATAGCGTTAGGCAGATGGGGGAGTCGGTATTTTTGTGACGTTTGCGCAGTCCATCACATTTGAATCAATTAGTTTGTAATTTGCATGATTTATGAATTGAGTTCAGCGCGTATTTAGAACGGCGTTTGCTGTAACGCCGAACCACTGTCGCATTATCCGACTTGGCACGTCGAACTTATGCTGGAGTCGAACCAATTAATTTGAGTCGAACTTAATTGCGGCAAACGTCGCACCATTCATGCGCCTATTTCAAAATTAATAGGTTTGACGAATTAAGTTCGACTAAGATTCGACGTTTGCCCCAGGCCTTAGAGATTGTGAGTAGACGAAACAGTTTGTCAAATTAAGGGACCAGTTATTACAAGTAAGCGTACAATATGTTATTGAGGCAGGCAACTAAACGAACAATCCGGAAGCCAAAAAGGCCCTGAATGGTGGATATAGCATGGCGTTTACTTGACTACGAGGAGTCCCTCTTTGGTTCGAAAATCCGCGGGGGAAACAAGCACGATATCCGAAGGGCGAGTCCCGCGCGAGCAACGAAGCCGCGAATCGAGCCCCCAGTTGTTCAAAGAGCGGATAGCGCTCTCCAGTGGATAAATCGCTATCCAGCGGACAAAATGTACTCCAACCAATAACTTTTATCTGCTGGATAGCGATTTATCCACTGAATAAAGTTATCCGCTCTTTGAACAACCGGGGCCAGAAGGCGAGCGAAACGGCTCGTCTTCTGGCGTCCGCGCTACTCGGGGCTTTGCCGCTCGCGCTTCGAATTCGTGCTTGCTCAGTTGTTTGTGTTCTTCCCGCAGATTTTCGAGCAAAAGAGAAACTACTCGCAGTCTGCGCGTTTACACAAACGGCAAATGCCAGATTCTGGGTTATATTTCTTCAATAGAACAAGTAAATACATAAGAATAGTAAGCAAAACAACTCGCGTTTATCGCTAACGGGAAACTGCTCAACTTCTTAGAGAAACCGAAAACGGTAACCTAACAAGTCATGGTCACTTGTTATTTTCGGCCATTTGCCGTGACCGTGGTACTTAATCTATGATATCCTTATTGCTCTATTGAATTGGTTGGAATATGATAGCTATAAAACTTTCGCCTTTAGCCTGTTACTCAACGTCTTTACAAAATAAAAGTGGATGTGCAATGACAGACGTCTAGTGGTCTAATATATCGGGGGCGGGGGGGAAGGGAGGGTAACGTGTTGTTATCCTGTGTATCCTGTTTTTTAAGTGAAGCACAATATGTTTGTCCGTAGATTGAGAGATATACACGCTTTCCTTTTGAATGGAAAAGCCGGTCATTCTGGTAGGACAACAAATGGAATTTGGAATTTTTTGGAAAAAAGGAACAACTTCAGACGTATTCCTAGCTCTCTTCTCGTTTAAACCGAAATGACCGAAATATCACTGAACCATTTGCTTACGTACCATGCTCTTTGGTGAGATACGCAGTTTATTTCCCAAAATTGCCGGTTAAAGGAACCGTACCATTTTATTCCATTTGATTTTTTCTTCTTTTTTCATGCAAATGAAAAGCGCTCGAGAATTGTACTGTTCCATTTCGCGAAAATTCTCAACGAATTTTCCATACAAATGGAGAGCACTCATAATTTATGTCCAACTTAGCCGCTAAGGGTTATCTCCGAGTTGCACACATAAACCCAACTTTTTAGGAAAGAACCCATCCTCGGTCCCAGAGCCTACGATCTCGCAACAATTTTAAAATCCACGGGGGCTCTGGGCACGAGAATGGAAAGAACCAGCCTTGACACCAGCCTTACAAACAGACACGCATGCGCTTTGATCTACTGCGAATGTTCAAATCTGATTGGCTCACTTGTTGTTGACTATCCGATGATAGACGGATAGACAACGACCTTGCACTTTAGAAAAAAAATATATCTAAATACTGTTTGCTGTTTTTTGCTCTTGTTGTGGTTTTTGATACTTCGTTCCAGACATTGTTATTTTCCGTTCAGTATTTTTCGATTACATCCATTTCGTTTGACTTCGCGTATTACACATACTTTTTTCTTATACGTTTTGGCTGGCCGTCCACGCTAGAACTAGATGGAAGACTCGGTCCTTTATTCACTAAAAACGGATTTTTTCGAAAACACTCTCTAGTTGGAGTCGAGACTTCTCTATACGGAAGTCAATCGTTTTGGTGTGGAACACACCAAAACGTTAATTTCCGACTAAATGCAGGCGTCGCAACCAATCAGGTGCAAAGTGGCGGTAATTGCCTTTGAATTGAAGCATGCGCACTAGACAGCAAAAGGTCCGGAAAAAAGCCTAGTAGTGTTAGCGCATCTTTTGATGTCCGTTTTTCAGTCCTCAGTGTGGACAGTAGAAACGGTGTGAAAACGCGGTGTGGACGCATCTTTTTCTTTCTCAAGACACTTAAGCCCCGCCTACACGAGCAATTTTTATGTGGCAACTGCATGTGGCAATTTTCATTTGCCCGAGAAGATGGCTCGACAAATATAAATATTTTTTGTTAATTTGCGTCAGTCATAATTTCGCACAGCGGAGATGACCATGGAAAGGCAAAAAGCCATGCAGGAGGCGCAAATGTTAGGGACTGTAGGGACTGGGTTCTACAGATGACGTTGAAAAAAATGTCACATTTTATGTGGCATCTCGTCTACACGGACAATTTTTTTTTTTTTTTTTATGTGGCAGTTTTTATTTGCCACATAAAAACTAACACGCCAGCTTTTCAGCAAATGCAGTTGTCACATAAAAATTGGTTATTTCTCATCATCTACACGGGCAAATAAAAATTGCCACATAAAAATTGTTCGTATAGACCGGGCTTTAAAAGGCTAAAGAGGTTTTCGAAAACTCTTTAGGGTGGCCCGAAGAGACCTAAAAACAATCCGGCTTCTCGTCCACGTCAGTTCTCTTGGAGCGATACTCTATCGGCTCATTATTCGCTCTCGAGTTTTGTCACCTGCCATCTAATGAAGATAATGCCATATGTTACTGGCAGTCCGTAAAATAAATAATCGATAGAGAAACAAGTTGTGATTTCAACCTGATTTGCATTGATTTCCGAAAGTAGCCATTAACCGATTAATTCACTGATTTCAGTTGATTAGCATCTAAAGAGTGCTGTCAGCTTCAATGGACTCATCCACAACTGCGTATGATAGAAATCTACTCCAAGTTGATGTTTTAAGCAATATTTTAAAATGAAAAATAAATTAATAAAGTTACATTCGATTTCAACTCTGTGTGATACATGATTCTCAGAAACGTATAAATTTTCATTAAAGAGGATTTAAAAAGAGACATTTACGTCACGAATGGAGAAAATCAATTGCATGAAACCTTTGAAGCTCCCAGTCGATATTACTGGTGATTGCAAAGACAGAAAACATTACTAGGTCACGTATCTGGTAAGATTATTTCAGCTGTGCGTTTTACTGGAATCGAAACACACACCCCGCCCCTCTCCATATAACAGAATCAAAGATCGTATATGAAGTGATCTGAATAATTCAGTTCGCAGTTGGCAAGACGTAAACATAAGTTCATCTTTTATTCAGAACGGGCAATCGACCAGTCTAAGACATTTGCAAAGAATTAGAAAATACCGTGTTGCATTCATTGAATAGTAAACGTATTCAGAACAAACTGTTTTAAATTAAAGCTGAGATAAATTATTATTTTTTTAATTTCGATGAATTAATCGAAACGTTCTACTGTTATATTAAGGAGAATGTCATAGTTACATTGCGCAATATATTATCTAAAATTTCTAATTTTCGTGTACCTCAATAATTATTATTATCTTAAAATCCTGGTGAGATTAAGTAACGTTATATTTGGAATAATCGGTTGCCTTTTTGTTGTTAAAAAGACTGAAAAACAGCTTTTTTTTTTTCCTTCATATTCTTATTTTGTCGTAGGGTAATTATGATTTGTACTAGGTTGGCCTTTAGCACTCGAGGTTAAGCAGTACACCGACTTAACAGTTTTGCTTTAGAAGCGTTCAAACTTTGAGCTTTGTTGAAAGTGTCCCGATTAAAGATGCGTAAGCGGCACAGGTGAAAGTTAAAAGAAAGAAAAAAGACAAAAGCCTCTTCGCCGAGTTCCGGATATGCACGAAACAGAATATGAATAAATTCTATTTTCTCGTTGAAAAATGCGCAGTTGAATCTGGTCTTGCTGCCTGTACTGTCTGGCAACTCCGTCGCTGCTAAAATTGAAGAAGTTTGCTTCGAAACCTGCTTGGGAAAGTCCAGCGTAAATCATTCGAAGGTATGTCACATTATCAGTTTATTTAGACAATTTAAGTTATATTTTATTTCATTTTTTGTTACGCAATTCGGACCTTAGTTTGTGGCCGACGAGTGCTTGTGTTAAGGATAATTTTTTATTTTATTTTCAGCGTTCACTAGCAACCGCCGTTTACTAACATTGCCTTTTCGAAGATAAACGTTTTGAATCTTAAAGCTTAGCCGTACCTCAACACTAAATTTCGGTTACTCAGAGATTTTTTAACTTTTTTTCTACTTCCTAGATGGCTCTAACACATGACTCTAGATCAACCAATTTAGAGTGTAAAAATTAGAAATAAGTCCTTTTTTCTCTATTTTACACAGAATTATGCTTCAACTACACAAGCCAGAGCGATTTTGATTAGCAACCTACACCTGCGACAACAAAACTGAAAACCGCAAAGATTATTTTTTTGAAGACTGCAAAAAGGTTCTTTGCGACTTCTGGTTTCGCTTGTAAAGGAAAATAAGAAAAAAATCGGCTCTCAACGTTTTCTGGTGAAGGCCACAACAGGAACGTAAAAGGAAGAAAAACGCGCAGCGATGTCGAAGGGAGAATTTGCAAACACCACTGAGTATGTATGTTCCTGGCCGCTAAATCCAGCTGTAACCTCTTGCGCAGAACCAAACGTTCTTTACATGCCTCTTTTGGTGCTAGCGATTGCGATAAACGCTGTTCTCTCAATGGCCGCGGTGACGGGCAACGCGCTGTGGATTGCTGCATACGCCAAGACGCCTTCGCTTCAAACGCCCCTCAACATGTGCTTACTCAGCTTGGCTTCAGTTGGTCTCTTCAACGGTGTTGCCATGGAACCTTTGATTATATCAGACATGGGGTTCTTTCTGGCATGTCCTTCCACGACATGCTCGCTGGAAAACATTGTGTCTGGCATAGTAACCTTAGTTGCAGACAGTACCCTGCAAAACTTTGCTGTGATCTGTATTGATCGCTACATAGCGATTCTTCACAGCGCCAAATACACTCGGTGGGTTACCAAAACCCGCATCTTCATCGCTTTTCTCGTTTACGCTCTGTTTCGTTTATTTTTAAGCGTCTGTGTTTTCACAGGATTGATCGATTATCACGCGCTTGTGATCTCGTCGATAGTTTTTAGTATCGTTATAATAATCTTTACTTCTCTAAGAATGTTTATCAGGATCCGTCGCCTCGGTAGCATCATCATTGGGCCAATGAACACGGAAGAAGAAAGGAAAAAGGCTCAAGAACGTAAGGTTACAAAGACAGTTGGTCTCCTGATCGCTGTTTCTGGCTTATGCTATACCCCAGCTCTTGGATATTTCATCGCCACTAAAGCAACGGTTGTTAACGCAGGGTTTCACACTGTATTCTGGCGCTACATCGAAACTATAATGATGTTGAACGCTGTACTAAACTTTTCTGTTTATTTTTCTCGGCACAAAGACAAACGAGTTGCCGTCCGTAAGGTTATCAACGACACGTTTAACATAATTAAAAGTTGTGGCTGCCGCTAAGTACGTAACACGGCAAACAAATTGTTAAATATCTGTTCAATTACGAATAAAGTAAACGGTTGACAAATTTGACTAGATTATCCCTTTTTAGTATTATATAATGATTCTACTGCGAGGTTTCGATGAGAAATATGTAATTTTCCAACTGTATTTGCCATTAATTTAGTCAGTTCCTTGCGTGCAGAATCACAAGAAATTAATTTCAACATAAACTCAAGCGTTAGTGATCAATATTAGTTATAAGAATGCTACTTAAAATGTCCTTAGCGCAAACAAATCCATATATCCTTGCCAACCCAAATCTAGCCTAAATTTGCATCTGATTTAAAATTGGCACGTCTTTCAGACTTTTTTCTAACAAAGAACTCAGAATGCCTTTTTAATTCGGATTTAACAAAAAAAAGTGTATTTTTATTTTCCGTCCCGAATTTCTAGCCAAGTTTCCTGATCAGTCAGAATCTTTTCATTTAAACTGCGAGCCAAAAACATGTTTATAACCAGTAAATTTTCACTCAAATTGGGATCGAGCGCTCATTAAGGAACATGCAAAAGCTTTGTGGCAAATACAGTTTGTCACCCAAACAAAACCTTCGTCCGGCTTTAAGTGGCAATTGTTAATGGATTTAACTGCTCGATTTAGATATGACATTTAAACAGAAATATAGGATCAAAAAAACATTTCTGTGGGCGGAAATTGTGGGCTAACAAAACCTAGAGAAACATATTTTTTTCCTTGCTATTCATATGAAATGTTCACTCAACTGAGTTAATTTTTGATCCTCGCTCAGCAAATAAAATAAGCAAACTTTCATGTAAATAATAGTGTTTGGAATTTGGAGATTCTGATCAGGATGTTAGCTCTCAACTGTTGCTAGGTGTCCTGAATTATTCAAAATCTAGCTCTGTTTACCACTGATTAACATACAAAGCACACTTGAAAAACACATGATGAATTGAGAACTATATAATGGGATGGATCTTTAAATTCTCCGAACTGATCGGGTTGAAAATCTGTGAAAATCAGTTCGAGGAGTTGACATTTTAATCATGCTGTATAAATTATGCCAACAACCAGAAGGCCTACTGGAAAGCTGTTCTCATTATCCAAAATTCACATCGGTTTAATTTGAAAGAATAAAATATTCAGCTCAAAATTTATTCTTAAAAACAAATCATTCGTCGTTTACTTGCATGCATAATCAAACTATTGCCTCTGCTCTTTGCTTCAATGTTTAAGCATTTGCATTTACTTATCAATTCTGAATGATATAAGTAGTCTCATTAAACAGTTTGTGAGTTTAATATAACATAAGTATATGGTTTGTTTTAAAGAATTATTACGCAGCGACTGCATTTTGTAACTCGGTTTTCTTCCCTCCACCAAACCAATATTTTCATATTCGAATTCGACCAGGAAACAGTGAGTGAAGAGCCATTCTGTGAAAAAACGGCATTGTAAACTCATATTTATTTATTTATTTAAATTTATTTACTCGTGTTGGCAAAAACGAGTCGGCCATGGCGACTATGATGAATTCACAAAAATGTTTGGTTAAATGTTTCCAAACATTCTTCACAGTTGGAAAAGTGTTTTTTTACGACTTTCATCACATACGCAAACTTGTATTTCCCAAATCAGCTAATTTTACTTTTCCAGAGTACCTTGAACACCTGCCAGCAAATCTTGTTCCCAAAGCCCAATTTTGTTTTGGTCAACACCTCGGGTCAGTACCAACAGTTCTTGGGGGCTCAGGGGACGAGACAATCTCGTTCCTAGAGCCCGCGTTACCCTTATCCAGCAGAACAGATTACCCTGGATAAGGGTAACGCGGGCTCTGGGAACGAGACTGGGGACGAGATTGACCCGGCCGAAAACTTTATCGGCATGTTCGCGCCAGATTGCCGGCCAGGGTCGCTGCCAGGTACAAGGTCACGTATTGGTTTAACGAATACGTGACCAAATAGCAGAAGTTATGGCAGAAGGATTCAAAAACTCCTAATAATTATCACCTTGTTGACGAACAAAAAACCAAAAGAACTCTGTATTGTGTTAAAACGAGATGACAGACGGAAAATAATAATAATAATAATTATTATTATTATTATTGTTATTATTATTATTATTATTATTATTATTATTATTATTATTATTATTATTATTATTATTATGTGCAGTTGATAAACGTATGGATGCTAAAATAGAACCACATAGGGCGCGCAGCGTAACCTATGCGATCTGAAGGAACTTATAAAAAAAAGCTGCTGAGTTAAAAAAAAATGGCGATAAAATATAAAAATCTCATAGACAATCTTAAGCTCTATAATGCTAAAACTATATTGAGCTCCTATGCTATTCCCTCAGGGAAACTCAAGTGACAGTAGTTTTGAAAGTTTTCACTATGGTTAGAGAACTCGAGATGGTAGCCTTCTGCATCCTTCTCAATACGTCATAGCCCCTGCTGCCAAAGAGCTTCCTCACATCCCTTGACCATCCCTCAGCACGTCAGTGATGATGTTATACTGTTCAATGTCATAGCCAGGGTACTGCTTCTTCAGCTCGAATCGCACTGGCCCGTACTTGACCGTCTTCTCCTCGGACTTCTTTTGCCGATGCTCCATCCACGGAGAGGACATCTCCACAGCCCACACCTTATTATTCTTGTGGTTCACAAATCGAGCGTCCACTCTGTTAGCCTTGACGATGATGTGTTCCGCATAAACTGGGAGATCCTAAAATGCTCATGCCTCAGATGACTCATAGACTGGTTTGGGCACTGCACACGAGTACCAGGGAGGGACTGATTCAATTAGCCTCAGATCCCTCGTCATCTCGAAGAAGAGGACTTTCAGTGCTGTGTTGTGTCTTTCTAGGTATTTAGACTGGGCCAGAGGATAGCACCCCGCTAGCGCATGCACAAGAGTCTCAGGAGAGTTCCCACACAGTCTACACGTGACGTCGCCCTGTTCTGCACCTGTTTTGTGGACTGTGTACACCTTAGTAGACGTAAGCTGCTCGTACAACTCCACTACCCCAGCGATAGTATGGGTAGGATCACAGGTCCAATCACGCAACTAAGCAAAGCATTCACTCAGCATCCAGGGAGGGTACTCTAGAGACAGGCTCATGCCCAATTCCTCGGCAAACGTATGCTTTTCCTTCATCAGCGACGTATGTCCCTTCTCTACCGCCCTCTCTTCTAACTGTTGCACTGCCCTCATAGTGGGATCCAAGTTCTGACAAAGCTTCATTACCGCCTTGATCTTGGTCAATTTGTATTCACGCTCAACCGAGCACAAGCCACGCCCTCCTTTCTCTTTTGCCAAATACATTATCGCCGTCAAGCTTAAGGGATGCTTCCCACCATTTTCACAGATGATCTTTCTAGCCTCTCTGTTAATAACCCGCAGTTCTGTGATTGGCCAGTGTTGAATCCACATCAAATAGTAGGTTAGGACTGACATTGCGAACTGCCCCCGCTCTTACTCGGTTAATATCTGACAGAGGACTAGACCATATTATTATTATTATTATTATTATTATTATTATTATTATTATTATTATTATTATTATTAGTATTATTATTATTATTAGTATTATTATTAGTATTATTATTATTATTATTATTATTATTTATACAGATTATAAACAAGAGGCTTAATTTGCCAGTTGTTGAGAGGAAATTGCCGCCAAAATGTCTGCCTGTTTCACTGTTTTAAACTGTTAAAACTAAGCTCGAGGTAAAAGGGTTTATATTAAGTCATCAGAGCAAACAATTCCAATCGCAATTTTTGGCAAGTTTGTATTTTTTCTTAATTGCGAATACCTCCTCAAGTCCCATAATTTCAACGAAGCAAAAAATTGTTACGTCACTTTTTAGGACTATGCTGTCACAACAGCACTAATCAGCCAACCGAATCAACAAGTATGCATGGAATGATATTTCGTCTCAATTAACTCCAAAATTTGCTCTTGAAGTGTCTTCTCTTCTATTTGTTGTTGTCTTCAACATAGGGTACACCTTACGCCCACAATGTACCATTACCAACTGTTTCTTTGTGTTTTGCTTTAGTTGTGTTAGTAGAATTTGCTTTGTCCATATATTCTGGTAAAACGTAGGCTTATTCCTGCGCAAGACGTTCTGCGCAGTGCAATACGTTAGGTGCCGATCACTACCTTCAACATTCCCTCGGATATACCCCGGACTTTTTTTTATCCCCATGCCCGGGAGTAGGGCATTTGACGCGAAAGGCCTTCCAGAGGATGGGGAATTTAAAATTTACCTGGGTGGGGTGGGGTGAGGAATTTGAACCTAAAGTGTCAAGTGTACCCCTTGTCCGGCGGAATACACCTGGTTCCTAAGCTATGGTCGAGTTCAAGAGGATAAATGTCGCTTTGCTATATAGGGTAGTGCATTTGAACGGCTTTTTGGACCCGCAGGGGGGGGGGGGGGGGATTTGAATTTTTAGAATGATGTGAACAAGCCAGTCAGACAAATACCCGAGGGGGGTGGGGGTGTGCTCGGGGTGGTGGGTATTTTCATACTTTAAAAAGTTTCGAATTGATCGGCGCGTTAGAATTCATTTAGATTTGAAATGTTAGTTTGACAGCGATGAGCACTATAATGCAACGTAAGCGCAAAACTGTTGTTCTTGCAGTTTCCGTAAGCCAAAGTCGAGTAACGATTAAAAAGTTATACGAACAAGCAGAAACGTGTTTTACTTATCATAACAATACTAATAGATCCAGGTGTTTAACATGTCGCATGTTCTTCTCTGATCATGGCCACGGCTTGTCCAAATTACCCACGCCTGCATAGAGACTGACGAACCAGTTTTTCCTTGAATTGCGGGGAGGTATACTCAGGGCAAGGCAATAAGCAAACGGTAAGAAATTATAGTTGAATATGAATATATGAAACATATATTTGAACTGCAAATGAAAGATTAAATAGAACTGAAAGATCCTCGTAGTAAGCACGCAACTTAAGCAGTTGCGAAAAGAAAGGCTGAAAAAAAAAAAACCATGCAGGCTTGAACAGGTTCAAACCCACGACCTCTGCGATGCTGGTGTGATGCTGGTGCGATGCTACCAACTGAGCTATCAAGCCAGCTGGGAGCTGTTCGTAATATACCATGCATCATAGTTAATCATGAATGATGAATAAATGAATGTGAATATATGGAAACATATATTTGAACTGTGGATGAAAGATCAAATAGAAGAAAGATCCTAGCAGTTAGTAAACAACTTAAGCAGCTGCGAAAAGAAAGCCTGCTTACCTTGCGTACTAACTGCGAGGATCTTTCTCCTGTTCAGAAAGTAACGTATAGTACTTGCGGGAGCGTACGTCCGGTCACTGTTTATTTTCCGTTTCCTGAGGACGTACGCTACCGCAAGTACTATACCTTACTTTCTGAATAGGAGAACGATCCTCGCAGTTAGTACGCAAGTTAAGCAGGCTTTCTGGTTTAAACCCGGAAATGACCATCGTTCCTTCTTGTGCGGTTCGATTTGATTTTTCCCGCTTTAGACTTATGCTAATGTATTTCGTCTCATTATAAGCTTTTTTTTATGTAATATGCCACCGGAGTTTTGGAAATAATTTAATTTTGAGTATGTTCAATATACATGTCAAGGGATTCGAATTTTGCAATACAATTTTTACCAGTTTACATGAAATCTTAATTTGTAGACATTTTTGTGTAAGGAATGATTTTTTATTTATTTATTTATTTATTTATTTATTTATTTATTTATTTATTTCAGTTTATTATTATTATTATTATTATTAATATTATTATTATTATTATTGTTATTTTTTTATTTTTTTTTTTTTTTTTGAAGAAAAGATTTTGAGCATTTTTCCGTAACGGAACGCCATACAGAAACTTATTTTCCAATTTACTGGCCCTTTTGAAAACAAAACTGGCAACAGCCAACTACAATTTCGTGAATTTTTATATCAGAAAGGTATTGGTCCGTAACATAGCGTCATAGTTCTGATAATCTTTATTATTATTATTTTTTTTTAATCTAAAATTTCTACATTTGTGATAAATCCTCGAAAAACCAGTTAATCTTCCTGATCTCCTGAAATCTTACGGACTGGAATCTTGTTTACTCTTTTTGTTATAAATTTCATCATTTTGAATGAAAATCTTGTCTTTTCAGACTAATTTTACTTTATTTGTTCTCAAATTCCAAGTTTCAAAGTGCTTTTGGGATGTATTGCAAGAAAACTTTATTATATTTTGCATTTTTCTTTAAACAAAAGAGATTGGTACTCATTTACAGAATGGGTTTTCAACCGTCTGTTTTGCGGGGGCTTTTTCGCGATATTATTAACCCAGATTTATTTCAACTGTTTGTTTAAGTAAATTAAACAGTGGTAAATGTGGTCTAGAAAGGTTCCGGGAGAAAGGAACTAAAATATCTTGTAATAAAACATGTTGACAAATTGGACAACTGCACGCTGTGATTTAGAAACACCTTTTTCAGCTGTCTTGGGTTTAATTATGCGTAAACCAATCACATTCTTTTCACACAGACGGGTAATAAAAAAGCCGGTTAACGCGCAAAACAGATTACACTGAATTTAGATGATCTGGAGACACCTCTTTCAATTGCTGTGGTTTATTTAAGCCCCAACCGAGCCAATATTATTCACGTTCAAAAACAAATTAACAAGAAGGAGCTCTTACGTGGCAAAGGTGTACAAAATGAAAACGCTAGAAATCGAGAAGGACGATATGATTTGGAGGAAAAATTGAGGTAACAAGTAATTTTAGGCAAAGATTTGCATTTTTACTTTCTATTTCTGATGTAACTTGTCATTTGTGCAGGTTACATGTAATTATTGTGTTTATAACCGAAAGACAAGGACTGCTTGGCGTACATCAAAACGACCGCATAAAAGTCATCAATTCGTGCATCACAGAACCCTGGGGAAAGTTAAAAAAAAAAAAAAAGAAAGAATAAATTTATTTACAGATTTTGGCGAGGGAATTACTCTGGAGTTATATGATTCATGATCTCCCAAAAGGAAAAAGAAGAATCGAGATAACTGGCATGTCAATTAATTTTTGGTTTCTACAGTGGACGGCCGGAGTGAAATGGCACAAGTCCTAAATCTATGGAAACCCAGTTTAATTTTCAATACCTCTTTTTTTGCCTGAAACAAAATGGATAATATTCAGTCCAATTAACCTATATTTGTGTATTTGGTCAACTTTTTCATTAGTTCCAGCTAGTCTGTGTAAACATTCGTAGGAAATAATTATCTTGAGCTTAAAATTCTAAACCGAAGGCTTTTATTGATCATCTTCATCTGAGTAAATATACGTGAAACTCTATTCTGACTAAAGAGCCAGCACCTTCTCCATCAAGCAATCTAACGTTCTACATAAGTCATAATTTAGTGAAACGCAAGCACTTAATGAATAGCAATTATCATCAACACCCAGTAACAGAACTAAGAGCGGCGCCACGCTATTGTCAAAGAAACGATCAGACAAATTTCCGATTAACAATTACAGTTCGACAAATATAAATACCTTTGACTATGATTGGTTTTAATTGATCATGTTACGCAATAGTGATGAAGTTCATCCGCTGAGAGTTATCACTAAATTTCCCCGAGTCTGATTGGTTTAAATTCATCATGTGACGTGATAGTGTAGGCACTATCAGCGCATAGTGTCCATCCGGCAAAAATGCCCGCGAAAAGTAGACAGTGAACAGGGTAGTAACTAAATGGAGATATTTTAAACCAAAAATAAAACAATTTTTACCACAATTGTTTCGAGTCTCGCAATCTGATTGGCTTATTTTCCATTGTCGATAAGAGTATAGACAACGTTGCTCGCGTCAATCAGCGCGCGGAAATTTTGACAATTATTGTAAAAAGTTTCTTTGACGTTGATATTGTGGTAAAAAACAACCCGAATGTGGTTTAGCGTTGTCTGTACTCTTATCGACAACGATATTCGTCATTACAGTGGTACAAAATTTGTTGTGGGCTCACTCGGCTGCGCCTCGTTAGTCCACTACATTTTGACCACTGTGATGACGAATATCGTTGTCGATAAGAGTACAGCTGGAGTACAGACAACGCTAAACCACATTCGATTTGTTAAATTTAGGCTCGAGGTAGAACCAACTTGAAGCTAACTCGAGGTAAACTAGGGTCGGAGTTTGGCTCATCTTTCAGTGAGGATGCACCATTTTGGTTACTGCTGGTAGGTGAAAGAGTAAGGACAGTAAGAGCTGAGCCATTGCAATTGTTATTAATATAAGCTTTGTTAAAGCGACCGCGTGCAGTTTGGCGTTAATTACAATGTTAGCCATTGGCAATTTAAGTGCGTTACAACAAGTTGTGTAGAGTTCAAAGTGGGGTAGATTTCTGTCCGAACAAGGAAACTGTAAAAGGAAATAATTCTAAATCAGGATTTCAATAAACATTGTGATGTCCTAATCCATCTTTCATTGAAAAGTTACAGTTTACAGTTAACCGGGAGTTAAAACACTAAATACCCAATGGTTGAGTTAATCGAAAAAAAAAAGGCTATGAAAAACTAAAAGTTCTATAAAAGGGGCCATTTATGGCAGAAATAATCTCAGTGTTTTTACACCCTCTCTTGGTAATGAAAAGTGCAACGGGTGCTGTTTGAAAATAATGTTAAAAAAAGACTGAAGTAGTCTCTAATTTATTTTCCTTACAATCGCCGCTGTCAAAAAATGGTTATAAATTATCATAAAATTTTCAAAATTATGATAACAGGAGTGAGTTTACAAATTGAAAAAATACGACTTTTCTGGCTTACAATACAAAGCCTCGATGTTATTTGGGCGGTTTCAATAATTCCTACTTTTGAATTTTGTTTTACAGTCAAATCCTATGTAAAGAACTCGCTGATTTATCGTTTACGAAACCAGTCGCTTGGTGCCACGCTTCTTCGTCTCTCAATTGGACAAGTCTCCGTTCAGTTTTTTTAATCAATTTTTTGTTGTTCCCTTTCGCTGTTGAAGATTTCTTTTGCTTAGAGTATGGCAGCTTGCTACTGAAAGATTTGTCACACCTCATGCAACTAACATGAGGAGGACACAGGTCTTGGAAATCTTGTTCACAAGTACAAAACTGAACTCAGCGTCATTATCGTCGACTTAATATTTTTATGGCCAATTGTTGCCTGAGGTGACATAAGACTCGTCTCGTTAATAAATTATAACCATGGTATTAACTTCTCAAATGAGGTTTCTATTTAGAAGGTTGTTTGTACATTTTCGCATTTTACAGTTCCCAGCGAAGGAGACATAAGGTTGGTTTTTTCCAGTACCATACACTAATGTATTAGAAACTTTGCATTAACTTTAGAGGTCGGTCAGGTTATGATAAAAAACTTAGTGGTGGTTCCCTTGAAATAACTATTCGCAAGGATTTCACTAACCTAACCAAGGATTTCAACAAAAAGAAGGAAAACTGACAACAAAATTCAAGCTTGAATGGTCTTCGAACCCTCCACGATACCAGTGCAGTGTTCTACCAACTGAGCAAGCAAGCCAAAAAAAAAAAAAAGCTGCATGGTAATCTTATGTTTTCGTAATATACCAAGAGGGCATGAATAAAAGAAATTGACACTTCATATATTTACTTAAAACATAGATATCCCTGTAAAAGGCTCTAGGGCTTTAAGGTTGTTTTTTGCTTATGCGTTTGCTTTTAATTCGTGGTAATGATAATTTAGACAGTTTGTAATAACGCTACCGACTAACGAAGAGCGATTTACTAAACTAACGCGTAATTTAGTCAATTGTTATCTGACTCTGAAGTGTTATCTTATAGCAGCTGTTAGTTTTAATTTTAAATTTTCCTATGTAAGTTAGGTTGGTTCAAGAGACTAAACAATTTCTATTTAGACGATGAAATTAAAACCTCGAATTACTTCAAATGTTATCTTTTTCTTTTTTCGGACAAAAGTGACCCGAGAATAGATACAGTGAGTCTTAGCTTAAAGGCTTAACTTGCAAACATTTAAAAGTATGAAATTAAAATTTTATACTGACCTAAGGAAAAAAATATTCGTTATGTGGTAAGGTTGTAAATAGGTACTTGATCTAGGAAATAAATTTTAATATACTTGTGGATATAATGCAATACCAAAGCTGTTTGACAATAGAGAAGTGTTCTACTTTTCGAATAAATTAGAGTGCATGCTTCGGTTATATCGAAAATTCGGATTCTATACTTCATTAATTTATCAGCAATCATTACGCTCGATTCATCCAGCTTTCTTTTCTGTTATATAATACTAAATGAGTATTCTTGAACCTTCCAAAGTCCTAACCGTTTCTAAAACTACTAGAACTTTGTTGGAAGATTATCCGTTTGAAAATTTTTTCCCGGAAAATTGTATGCGTCCAGAATCAGTTTGGGATTCATTTTATCTGTATGCTTTTTGCACTACCTTGTTAATAATTACAAAGCAGAAAAAAATCGAATTACGCTGTTTTTGCTTTTGTAAAAAAAAAAAAAAAAGCTATTGCATAAATGAAGTTTTGGGCCCTTAAAGGAGTTTGCGGGAAAAGCCGGGTTAATTAATACCGTATCGTTAAAGCATTGTTTAATTTTTTTTTTTTCTTTCTATTTCCAATTCCAGTAAAAACTTTTTTCATTCATCAAACTGAATGTTAATGTTCGACGCAGCCGCAAAGTAGAAAGAAGTAATTATAAGATTTGTGCAAACAATTTAACAAGCTGTATTTCAGTAAAAATGTCTGTGACTGCGCGAAATCAGATTTGCTCTTGATCGATCTTCAGATAATTGTGTTCGACGTAAAATAATGCACTCCTAATTGCGTTTAGAGTCAAGATTGTTTGGGACAATGAATGGATCTTGGGACACGTATCTGGCATCCCCCGCATATTTTGCAGCGGCGGATGACATCTTCACCAACTTGGCAAAGGAGAGAGAGCCTAAATGTTGTCCTTTGTCCTAAATGGGGTCTTGACTTATATATCATTGAAACTTGATGAGGCTGAACGAATCCAATGTTAAACAATGTTTTAAAACATTGTGTGGATGGAAAAGATACACGTACCTTTATCTTCCCAATATATAATAAGCGCAAAATTGTAATTTCATCTCGTTTGGGTTGCTAAGATTAATGCATTTACAAGATGGGATTCAACTCTGAAGCGATTCATTGCGTAGAAGAAATTGCAATACCAGGATTGCGTTGGAAAACTGTAAACTGTTAGATGTTTTACCACACTTAAGTTTACTACTCAGTCCGAGATGAAAGTTCAGTTGTGTACAGAGGTATCTTCAGCCATCATTTGCTAGCTTGAAAGTTCGCGGTTGATAAAATCAGGTTTCATGTAAGTAGTGCATAGTTGCATACTCCGTAGGTTTACGTATCCAGTAATTGCAAGGATATTTTAGCAGAAATTTGTCCAGTAGTCGGGAATGACCATACTATCCGTGCTGTTTTATATTTTACTTTATTTTATTTTATTTTATGTTACCACCAACACTTGCATTATCCACAGCAACCATACAAACAGTTATATATTATATTTTCACCTACACTCGGCTGTGGTGATGGGCTTGTCATGCCCTTTGCAGTCTTTAGGCCAGGATGCCGGTTATCCACTACTGTTAACTATGAACACATCTACAAGTTTGTTTCCAAATATTTTTGATAAACGCTATTGCAGTGAAAAACTAGATAAATCTTTCCTATGATAATTATTTCACTGACTAAAATGTGCTTCCCCATAATGGTGCTAATGTGTGACATCATCTGACACTTTCTATATCGGCCGGTCCTTTTATAAAATTTTCAGTGAGATAGGGGATCTTTCGCGCTGTAATTTCAGTCGATCTGGAAGGTAAAGTGATAGTAATTCTCACATTCACTTTAAATTGGATTTACAGAAAAACATAAGTAACAAAATACCACCTAGAAGCTAAGGCCCTGTTCAGACTATAGGTGCGCCGTACCAGGGCTCTGTGCCCGGTCACCAAAAAGGACGTTGTCCAAGGAGCAATAGCCTTCGCCTTCGTCAATTTAGCGTCCGCCTTTTGTTTACTGTATCGTGGGGAGGCATGAACTGGGCAAGAACGCAACGATTGAAAAACCGAAGCGAATGACGGCTCAACCGTCTTCGATTTTACTCCTGAATTCTTCAGCTTCCAAAGTTATATTCACACACTCCACATCGAACATACCAAAAATGAAAATCCCCCTTAGTTCTATTTCCATCCGAATGAAACGATCATAACGCGCATCCTAATAATTAAACGATCGGATTTTTATTCAAACTGCATTGAATGGAAATCTAATTGATCTAAATTCAATTGATCAAGCGCTTTTGAAACAAACTTAACCAACGATGTCTGTTGTTCGTTAGCTCTTTAACGAAAAAGATTTTACATTTCATTTGCTAATTCAGAAAAAGATAAATGAATCGAATAGTGAAACGGAAACATTTTATTTTCACGTACAGTACTGTGGAGCTCGAAACATCACCTTCCGCTCATGTAGTTTTCCTTTCATTTCCTACGAATCTAACAGAGTTTTATGTTAGCAGAGTAAATGCTGATTCGTTTTTATTTCGATGGGATTACACATTACTCACATTAATCATTACCTTGTACTGAAAGTGGCCTGTTTTCTAGCTATGGATCGACATATCGCCGCTGTAATACACCGTATCAAAAAAGATGGTGGCTGGTACAAATACCCATAATTCTTAGCGAACGAAAACACTAACAACGCTCATAAAAATGCACAGAAAAGTGCTAAAAACTTCAAACCTAGCATACAAAATGTGTTTAGCCCGTACAGGGACAAATTTTGGCAATTAAATGGTTGTATATATGCCTATTGTCTGTGTTAGGTTTCGGCAAGATATTGTGGTAAAATGTAGAGCCTTTTTGCCGTTGGTGAATTGCTCAGTTTTCCAATCATGCTTGCAGGTATAACATTATCGCGTTCAGGAACAGTTCTGTAACATACAGCAATAAGTTCCTCTATGCTGAAGATCGTACGGGGTCGTAGGAAGTATAAGACCATTTCTTGGAGTGAAGATGATTTCCGTCCAGCTCTTGTACTTCATTTCGTGAAAGTAAGTGTCCCGTTTAAAAAATGTTCAATGTTACTAGCTTCAAATCTGCAGCAATACAAAGCGTTAAACGTGAAATGTCTTCTTATTAATTAGTAAATTATACAGTGGAAAGTGTAGTCTTGCGAACTAAAACACCGTTGTTATAAAACATGTTGTAAAAAAATATGAAAAGAATCTTCGTACCACCCACCGCCGAAAATAAGATCTTAAGATATGGTTTCTCTCATGAAACTATTTATAAAGTGTCCGAATTACCTTAATTTCCAAATCAAAAATGACATTGCAATAACAATGTTCCCATATAAGATTATCCACAACATTCTTGCAACCAAAGTAAGTCTGTTTAGAGCCAAAATTTGTGACAAAAATATATGCCCTCAATGCTTAACTGGTACGTATACACTCCTTAGATCACATGTTCTCAAACTCATTCATAATTCATCAAGAGAAAACAAAGAAAATCACTACCGTGGCCGTGGTTTGGATATGTGATCCTAATTACCATAAAATTTTGCCAACTTTAGCCTTGAATTTCTCCAAGAATTATTGATCATTTGAGAAGCCATATCGAACACTCGAAAGTGTGTTTCATCAGACATCCAAACACCTCGAAGTCGTTTAAAAAAAATCTCAGCTGCGCCTCGTTTTTTGAACCTACTTCTCACGACGTAATGCTCTCCTTTGATAGTTTTCTTACACTTTTACGGGAAAAACTGACAATTCAAAAACAAATAGCTATCGGAAATAAGACTTTTTCTACCTTCCAAAATACCTTTAAGCACCTCCTTTAATACGCTCTTGTCACGTTTTTTCTTTTTGTTTCGTTTGTCTAAGTTATTGGCGTTGTTTCTTTTTTTGTAATTGTCAAGTGCTAGTTCAATCTTTTACTGTTAAAACTAGAAAGAAAAAAAAAGCATATCTTGTAACCTAGCTAGTCACTAACTGAAGAAATTGAATAAGTATTCGTAAATCGTTTATAATAATCGGTTGACAATTATGGTGTTCTTTGTAAATGTTTGTACTTGCATTAAAAAATTAAAAGACAAAAAATATGAAAAGAGACTGACCATTATTCACAAACACTATTCTTCAGCTGTTACCTTTAATTACGCTTGGGCCAATCACATTTCTCTACACAGATAGTTAATGAAATGTGTATCGCGCAAAATAGATTGCCATGAATTTCCGCCCGATAATTTGATTTTTAAACATGTCTGTCAATTGTTTATTTTCGATCGACCTACACAATATCATTCATGAAGTAAAGCTACGCTGATGACCGGCAATGTAACAACCGAATGAAACGATAAGGACGCTACAATTTTAAGGTAAATTTTAATAAATGCGCGTGAAGACGGGTATGTTTTAAGTCATTTTCTCAATTTTGTCGGTTAATTCTTGATTTTTTGAGACGAAAAAGATACCGGTGTACTTGACATCAAAACGACCGCGAAAACGTTGTCACCTATACTTTAAATTACTTTTTTTGAAAGAAGGAAAAATTTTGTTTGCGCAGATTTAAATTTGGATAAATGATTTCACTTAATGAAGACTGAAATGCGTTGGAAACAACCAGCATACGTCGTCTTCACAGCTTTCAGTTAATTCTTTTCTTTCTTCGCCGAAGGTGAGTGAATTATATTGTCCAAATTTGCAATTGAATGATCTTGAAACAGATAGGTCAATGGAAACCCTGAGCGTTTTAATATAATTTTCTTTTGATAAAAACAAAATGAATAAAGTTCATTCCAGTTGAGTAGTATTTGTATATTCAATGAACGTTTTCATTATTTCCAAGCTATGTAAATACTCAAAGGAAATAATCATCTTTGCCTTCAAAATTTCGTCCGCCGTTTCCATCTGTTTGAGAATATACTAAATTGAAGATTTAAGGGTCGAAGGCCTTTCGATTAAGCGCTTAATTCCGTATGTAAGCACTTAATGGATAGAAAATGTCATCAACAATCATTTTCAAAAGAATGGCATCACTGTATTGCCTAATATTGGACAATAGAAGTTTCTATGAACGATACAACTTACCAGTGACCCATTTGAGTTTAAGGATATAGGTTCTATTCAAAGAAAAAAATCAACAATCAAGTTGCTTTCATTGTATTTTTCTCTTGAGTTTTTCTTCGTCTTTTATTCTAACCGTTTCCTCTAAAAGATTAAACTGACGAGCTCAAAATTCAAAATGGCAGATTCAGATATTTTTGTACGGAAAACAGCTTATTGGCGAAAAGGCTCTTATAGTTCACCACTAAATTTTCCCTGAGTCTGATTGGTTTAAATTGCATGGCTATCATGTGATATGATAGTGTTCATTCCCGGTGATCTAGACTATCAGTGCATATCATGAAACCCGTCTGGCGAAAATGAACGGATGGATATTACTCGTCTTCTAATTCATTGTTTTAATTATGTTTTTATCATCTGCGTTATTCATTTGTCTTTTTCATTTAACCGTGTGCCTTTTAGTGGCTTTTGTGTGGAGGAAACATTAGTGGTGAACAATAAAAACAATAGTGTTTCTGTGTCGACAATATCGGTCTGATATTTGCCTCTTTGAAATTTGATGTTTTTAACTGAAAACTTGTAAACAAGTACTCGAGATTTCGCTTCTCAGATCAATATTTGTTTTAAAATACTATTTTACAAAGCTAAAAAGTAAAAAAAAAAAAGCCTAACATTTCTTTTAAGCAGTAAAAGCTTCACAGCGCATGTGAATCAATTAATTGACGCCTAGCGTTGTTAGTTTGCTCATGAATTAAACCTGTATTTTTTCTAAGTTAATTGCATGTATATAACAATCAACTGTTCTCGTTTTTTACGCTAAGAAACAGGTAAAATTGTCTGGTTTTTTTTTTATTCCTGGTGAGTGTTTTTTCTCAGGGCCGACGGCTGTTTTTCGAAGTGCCTCGATGAATTTTGGAAAATTTTGCCCTCTTTGTTTTAAACAATTAATCGCAATGAGTCCTCTTAGAATTAACTGTGACTAATTTTCACTTGAAAATACACGTGAAAATTAATACTTAATTGTACTCGGCCTTGAGAGATTACATACACATTAGTATGCATTCAAATTTATTTGTTATTAAAACGCAAATATAATTGGTCCAATCATATCTGCAACTCACTGGAATAGCATAAATAACTTTGATGTCATTCAGTTGTCAAGTAAAACAGTTAGGTTCCTCCGGCGCCAGGATTTAAATGTCGATGGCAAATTATGGAATAAATGTGATGGTATATTTTAAATCCTGGTAAATACTGATGAGGATGATGTTTTATTCAGTCAGCGACACAGGAGTTGAACCTGCGACCTTCTTATTACTAGTCCCGATGCTCTGCCACTGAGACTCGTGGTAGCTAGACTGTTAAACCAGGTTCATGTGACAAACATCCTGCCATGATACTGCTAGCGCTGGGATGTGATGTCGACGAGTTACACATGCGCAATGGAAGACTCCCAAGGGGTCCCTACAGCTGTTTGTACAGTTTGAATCCTGCCGGGAGAACTCGGACTTCCTTTTTCCGTGTATGAAATGAAATACCTCTATCATTTATTAACTAGAATTTTTAAAAACACATAACATGGCATTTCTTTTCAAATTTCATTATAGGACGCCTCGACTTCTTACTGTTTCTGATTCTTTAGAACATTTCAAATGTTTCTGTAACTAAATGGAAACCAAAGAAACCAAACACCTTTTCCATTTGTCAAATGTTGACCTTGAGATTAACATCTCCGTACCAAGGACATTCCTTTCTAACCCTGCACGTTATAAGTGGATCTCTTACCGTTTCAGCGGCTGACGTGTTTTTGTTAAACACACTGAGGAAAATTTAGCGTCTTTACGGATATTTAACTCTTTTCATACCAGGAGAACGTTCTCAACATACGGTGTATTTTAAAGTACCACCAAGTGACAGTGATCAGTCTAAGCCAGGTAATTACATAAGTAAGTATTAAAAACTAAAAGCAATTGAGATCGTCGTAAGCGACCAAACCTAAATACCAAGAAAGATGATGTACGCTTGAGAAACATCTCACATTTGGTGATTTGATAGGCAAGAGAAGCACGCGATCATAGATGAATGTTTTAGTGATTGAGAACAAAGACCATAGCATTTGGCCGGCATGCATTTGACTAATGCTAACATGTAGTTTCATTGGTTACCTGTCTTGTTGAATGTCATGGTTTCCTCAGTTCACTCATATGCGAAGACCGAACTCACAGCAGGAGAATTTTATAAAACTTAATTTTCATAAATTGAAAATGATAACGAACCGTACCACATAATCGAAAAGTGATGCTCAGCAACTTTTATTTAAGTGGTCAAATAAGCAATTTATATACATTCCAAAGTTACAAAAATGTCGCCGTAAACTCACTAAGATTAACTTATCTTAGAGAATGGAAGTGTAGTTACAAGAACTGATATCAGCCCAAGAGAGTAGTATATCCCCGGTACATGTCCTATTCCATGTCGTCGAATGCAATTGAGTTATTTCTGTATCATACACAGCATGCAGTTAATACTTAAGTTCAGCCATGAATATGTGCGTTGTTTATCAAAGGTGATCGCATGCGGTTTTGGCTAACAATTCAGTTTTAGCCATTAATAATTCCAGCCTTTTTTTAGGAAGGTCTAAAGAGTTTAAAGTGGAGCAGATTTCTGTCGTAAGAATTCAACATATTTAAAACAAATAGCAAAACCCAAACATAACTCAAAGTGTCTACAATTGTTTTAAAACGCACTCAACTTTTACGCGGTTGGTATTGTCAATCAATACCGCCTTGTACATTCTAAAGCTAAATATCTGAAGGTATGGTTCATGCAAATGTTAACTTGAGAGGAATTACTGCGGTAGACAAATTGCAAAATAATCTTCATCTTCATCTTCATTTTGTAATGATATATAATCTTGAATCATTTATTTGCTTTTTGTTTTGTTGTTGTTGTTGTTGTTGTTATTACAACCCCTACTGTACGTTTAAATAATTGTAAGTTTGTCAGAATAATTAACATTGTACAAGTGAGTTTTTAATAAGTTGCATCAGTGACAACGATTATCCTGGCTTAAGCTAAACTAACCTACGAGCACGAAGCTCTGGGCTAAAGCAAAGCTTGAAAGTTAAAATATACACGCCAATTTTCAGTAATTAAGAATTAGTGCAAAATCATTTTAACTGAAGTTCGCTGCTTTAGTGTTTACGAAACCAGTCGTTGAGTGTCACACTCCTTATGCCGACTGAACAAGTCTTCATTGGCTTTCAATTAATTTCTCGTTGCTTCCTTTGCGATGTTGATGATCTCTTTTGTAGCGAAGATACAGCTATCGCAAAAAGGCCTCGGGGCATTTTAAAGACATTAAAATGGTCTCAATTCAGTGCTACTATCGTAGGCAGAATTGCATTTTTGTAGATGTTAATCGCCCTGTATTTTCTTCCTATTTGCAAAGGAATAAAATTTTGTTTATCATATGCCTACAATAAACTCTGATTGAATGGAGATCGTGACATCACAAATCATTTCTTTCTAAACTTCAGTTTCATTTCAACAGCCCGATGTAAACGAAGAACTCGAAACTACTTAGCGCGTATAGCG
This sequence comes from Pavona decussata, assembly GCF_977016875.1. Taxonomy (NCBI): domain Eukaryota; kingdom Metazoa; phylum Cnidaria; class Anthozoa; order Scleractinia; family Agariciidae; genus Pavona; species Pavona decussata. The sequence goes on from NW_028145806.1 coordinate 924,886, forward strand.
CCCAGAGTAAGCGCTTTCAACTACCCCAGTTAAATGTTTATCCACATACCAGCTTAATAAACATTTTTGCCACACAGTTTCAATCTCATTTAACGGCGATTTTCACGGTTATTATACCAGGTCTAGAAATTATATCAGCAAATCCACTGCCAATAGAAAACGGGGCCACTGGTCGTCAATTAATTTTAGTTCAGAAATCTAGAACAAATTAGATCCCGCGATAAGGGAAGCAGAGTCACTGACTACTTTTAAACGTGGACTGTCAAAAGCCACGCATTTTATGATCCTTTTATAGTTCTACTTTTAACTCTTGTATATATATTTTTTTAATTTCGTGTTTCTATAATCAAGTAAGTAAGTAAGTAAGTAAAACCTTTATTTTGACACGATGAGTATTTAAGCTATGCAGCTTGTGGGGTCGTGATTAAGTTTTTATTTGTTCTTGATAATTTTTTAGAGGACCCTTCTATAATCCACTTTTGTGATGTTGGCATCATTAAAGATTACCCTCATCCTCATCACCCACTTCACCGTAAAACTGAAATTAGTCCGATAGACATGGACATATGTAATTACCGAACTCATAAGATAGGTTACTTAAATTAAAGGTATTATTGTACCAGATGCTCTAATACACACAATCCTTGATTGCCATGCAGGTTTGTCTTCTCGTTAATAAATTATAAACATTGACTTTAGGTTTCTCAAGGCTTGCATGCTTACATGACGGCCATATAATTTGTACCTGTGTCTACATTTTTGCAAGTTGTACTTCGTAGCGGAAGGAAAAATAAGGTTAGTACCTTTTTAGCACACGCAAGTGTTTTAGAAATATGCATTTCGAGGCGCGGTGCAAGGATGGTTTCGTCGATAAACCTATTAGGAGGGTCTTCTTATCTTCACTTGACAATCGAACTAATGAATCAGACAGTGTTTGTTTACATAAATATTCTTTTAAAAGGCCCTGTAACGATCGAAAAAACATGAAAAACCTTTTTCTGTTTTTTGTAATTAGCTGGACTTTTCGTCCTCGTGGAATCATTCAATCTGTATTCCTTTTACAGTTACCGTGCTTAATCTTTACAAAGCAGTTCGGCAGTTTGTGAAAGCTCTAAATAATACTTCACAATTTTTTGCCTTAGTAAAAGAAAACCATTGTATAAACGACTTCTTTGGATCCTATAGGTGAGTCCAAATGAAACAAAAACTGTAAGAGAAGTATTTTTCCAATTCCTGTGGAAAATTTGCCTTCAACGCGGCTTGAAAAAAGGAATGAGCACATAAAAGCATCTCTAAAATTTTATTAAAACAAAATAAACGAAATACCAGCTTATGAAGACATGGTATCAGGTTCGATCGTCGATGTTCTAATAAATACTGAGCAGATTCAGTGTTGCAGTAAGGAAAATAGAAAATTAAAACAGCACCGGAGGCTGACTTGATTCTGTCTCAATGTTGTAATAATAAGCATAATATTTTTAATAGCCCTTTTCACGGTTAACTCTGCTCATTTGAATTACAATGAAATCTAGCATGTATGTGAGGCAATTTCGGGCTATTTTGCCGTTTTAGCCCGAAATTGCCTCGCATCCACGTTGGATAACATTGTAATGCAAATGAGAAAATTAACCGTGAAAAGGGCTATTGTGATCCTGCAAAGCGAAAGGGAATTTTTAACTTTATGGTGATATGAAACTTTCCTTTTTTGTAATACTTCTGCGAAAATAGTGGACTTTTTATTTCAATGATCACCAAATGTCTGTTCGAGATTTGGACAATTTCTTTTTTTCAAAATGAAAACAAGCGATAGTAATGTTGAATGACGCCTCGATGACTCCATGTCATCATTTTCAAATTCGTGTGAGTCCAATTATGTGGGTAGTTATACAGTGAAAAACGTGCGAACGTTAAGTTGCATGTGATTAAAAACACAATGTAACATGCAGAACGCGTTAATTATGAGGTAGATAGTTTTGCTTAAATAGAGTCAGATTGAGTATTCAGTTTGGGTTTCTTGTCTTTTATCATGAGCATTTCGTAGACTAGACAATCCAGCCTTTCGCGGCATTTCTTTAGAATCCTAAATTTGTGTATGTCACGTAAGAGTTTCCAGATAGCAGAATGCATATGTTCATCAAAGCCTGAAAAAATTTTTAGCGTGGGTACCCTACATAATCTGCATCACACAGATCACATTTAAACGCACAGAGCAACGCATTGTTGATTAATGAGAGGTGTCAGTCTTGGCTTCTGTTACCTTGATCTCATCAGAAATTTTCTCGCTTTTGAACGCTGGGCGTAGCTCACTGTTGATTTTCGTTCCAAGATAGGAGAGCTATCTTTGTCTAATCTACGAAGTGCTCTTCACCAAAGACAAGAAACCCAAACTAAATCTGACTCTATTGAAGCTAAACTATTTACCTCACAATTAACACCCTCTGCATGACACATTGTACTTTTAATCACATACAACTCGCAAGCTTTTCCCCATATAACCAACCCGCACAATCGAACTTACACGAATTTGAAAATGATGACATGGAGTCATCGAAACGTCATTCAACATTGCTATCGCTTTTTTAAATTCCTTTTTAGCTGATAAAAGTACCCGGGGGCAGTAACAGACAGCTTAATTTTCTGTAGGAACTGAACTAAATTTGATTAATGACGCCAGTTGGAAAGAAATACATATTATATATTGCTGGCTAGTATATACCACACAAGTGAATAGTGCTTTTCTCGCGCGCTGATTGGCTAAATCGGAGAATCGGAGATGATTAGCCAAGTACTATTCACCTCCACTGAGCAGCCTAAGTGAACTGAACAAGATGGCTTCCCGTTTCGCCACGGTCTTTCAAGAGGAAATTATTTCGATAAACGAGGCGGCTGTTACAAGAAAAGAATACAAATATTCTAAGGCGAAAAATCAAATTTACCGTAAACTGTCGAGCTCTTTAAAAGTAAAAGATGAAACATCTAATGTTTTGCAGCATTGTTTCAAGACAAGTAAAAACACCTATTGAAGAATGACACCCGGCCAGTTAAACAAGTGCCTCCAGAAGTTCTACTTATCCGCAGGAAAGCGATACGGGAATTCACGTTTAAAACAAGAAATCGCTTACCTCGAAATTTTGGGGAAACTCAAGAAATTATATTTCCTTTAATCTTGTATTTTTATATCTTATTAAGGTTTTTTTCATTACTACTATTATAATGAAGATTCTTTGTGAGTCTTTTTTTTAATTCTTTTTTATTAAACACTTTATTGACAAACACAAGAAGAATCGCAAGTACGAAAAGAAGAAACGCATTGTACGAAAAAGAAAGATTAAACTGGAAGTATTATTAACAAAAGTACAGTTACTGGCTTAAAATACATTGAGCACTAAAGTCAAGTCAATAAGTGGTGTATACGAGAGCATAATCCTCTCGTTGTGGTATTACAAAATTATACATGATACTGCTACAATAGCTTGCCCCACACAGAAAAAATTTTAAGTAATTGATTATTTGGTAAGAAACCTTTTACAATAGAAATTAGAAAGATTCTTACTTTATCGACAACACTCTGTGCAATATGTGTCCTACTCCAAGGAGGGTGGTCATTCGTACTTCCCAAATGTTGATGTTGCATTGTATGTATTAAAAGTGAGAAGTGAGCATCGCAGTGAATTTTCCAATTTATGCAACTGGAAATTCGAAGCCTGAAAAAAATTCAGGCTTCAACGGGATTTGAACTGGTGACCTCCGCGTTACCGGTGCGATGCTCTACCAACTGAGCTATGAAGCCACACATTGGGAGCATGGTCAATTGTGGAGTCCCATTTTCCCGTGAGAGGAGTGAAATGAGTTAAAGTATATGGAATGGTTCATATATGAACTGCCGATGTAGATGAAATTTCCAGTTGCATAAATTAGAAAATTCACTGCGATGATCACTTCTCACGTTCATCTACATCCGCAGTTCATATATGAATCATTTCATATACTTTACATCATTGTGTGTATTATTGACAAACTTCTCCAGGTCTCTCTTGACAAGCTCTAGATTACCACTGGTGTTGTTTCGGTCTTCCGTACCCTACATCCTACTTATTTGTATCATAAGATATTTTTAATTCGTACTTCTTTTCTTCGCTGTCCTTGATAACCATGTCAGACTCTACATCAGCTTAATCCAGCGAAACTTGTCCACAGTTATTGGTGTAATATTTTACCTCCTTTATCTACTTTGCAATTATTTACGTCAGTTACGAAAACAGTTGTGTTTTAGTGTTCATGGTAAAATGCTGACCTCCGGAAGTTGTTGCCAATATCAGTGGGTTAATTAGGACCGTAAAAGTTTTGTCACAATATTAATTGAGATACTTGCTTTGTTATTTAAATTATAATTGGATTAATTAAAGACAGAAGCGCCAAAGCGAAAACTTTATAGCTTAAACCGTACATGTGCATCAGTAGGATTTGATGCTATAAACGGGTTCACTCCACGTTTTCTGTTCTGAGCAGGTGATTATTCTGTAGCATGTACTTTTACAAAATTGTCAGTAAAATGGAAGCACTTTTGAGTGCTCTTCACACTAGATCTAGAAAGTAACACGATTGTAATTATCACATACACTTTAATCCTTTAAGTGATTTTTAATTGTATTCCGGAAAAACAGTGTTAAATCAGATAGCCCATAGACGATGCGTAGACTAAGAGACTGGACTTTCAATGACGAAGGATTATGTCGTTTGTTTTTAATCGAGAGAAGTTAATAGTTGAAAACTAAAGTAGCATTCACCCATGAGTAGTTTGTGCTTTTGTCATGAAGGTGGTATTGCATACAGGGAATCTCAGCTCTTTCTTAGTTTTAATTGATACGAGTAGGAGTGATAGGTTGATCAATCGGTACTTGGTACTGACCTGCTATCTACTGAGTGATCGATTATTCTGTAATTATCTTTTCCATCACCATTGCAGACATAACATTATCACAGCGAGGCACAACAGTACAACAGACGACCGCCCTCCTGTGTGTTAATACTCCTGAGCCTTCATACAACCAATAGGTAACTAATCAGACCACATGTCATTTCTTGGAGAGAAGCTGAAGTTCGTTTACCTGGTCTTAACAAGTATTTCTTTGTTTGGAGGTAAGTTACTCGTTTAAACAAAAGTTGATTGCGATTAGCTGTATCTATACAGTAGCAACTGGCACTATATTACAAAAAGTGTTTTCAACAGCTCCATCAAAAATTATATAAATAACAACTGCAAGGAATATTCGAACTAAGTGAATCGGTCATATTTTCACATAGGATCACCGTAATAATCTGTTCTATGAAAGGAACAAAGTGTAAACGTGTAAAAGCAATATATAACCGGCGTTCTATGTGAAAATATGGTTCGCCGGCGAGGACTCGAATCTTGGTCTCCTGCATTCAATAAAACCTGGTACGTATATTTCTTCCCCTATTCGTTGAACGTGAAAAGTATAAAGGATCCTCTTGGAAGAGCTTTTTTTTTTTGCTAACTGTGGTTAAGCCATATTGTTTGCAACTGAGCGATGTTTGGTCTAATGCCCTCCTCTGGGTAATCAGTATACTGCAGCTTAACTTGCAAAATGGCTACAATTGCGAAACTTAACTGATACAACCCCATTTGGTGATTAACAAGCAATGTGATTATGGCCCTAAAATCACTACTTTTAACCATAGGCGATAACTTTTCTCGTGCTTGGAAGTTAAGCTGATTTTAGCTCATGAGCCAAATGAGGAATTTGGGAGAGTTTGAGGTTGTCAATACTCTACGGCTTATATAGAAACAAAACACTTTATTCCATACAGGAACGACTTGATTAACTCAGGAAAAACGCACTTGAGATAATTAAGAAATTTCGATAGAACCGGAAAATTCTTAATTAAGTTATTAAATGTCATTGATAGATTAAGTTATCTTAAGTGGGACGTTTGGAAATAATTTATGAAAATATTTTTGATATATTTTCAATCACTAGTTTTATGACATAAGGAAATTTGTGCCTTGTTGCCTGTGAGTTCATAGACAACAAGACATTGTGGAATAACGGTTTTTATTGTAATACACTCAACGTCAGGATGGAATACGAATTGCCCCGAGGAAAAAAAACATAAAAGAAGCAAATAAATAATTTCCATTTTTTCTTTGGAAAACGGGCACTTGCCAAGTAAGGTAGCGATGATATATTGCGTCATACAGGTTGGGAAGGAACCAATCAGATTTCTGAAAACCATGCAACAGTGATCCCATGGAAAGCCTAATACAATACGAGCTGTCTTCGAATTCCAAGCATTTTTGAGTAAAAATATTCCTTTAGATTTCCTTTGTATTTACCGCTATAATTCTGTGATATTTCAAAGTTATTCAAACATTTCTTGCCTTTAAAATGAGTGATGTTTCGAATGCAACTTTTCAATGAAATATTGACTGAAAAATACTCTGTGAAAATAGGTAATTGATTTCATTTTTGACATGCATTTGAATCCACCGTCAAATAAGTAATGATCGGTAATTTGATTTGTGCGAAGCAGTTGAAAATGATTAAGGCAATAATACCGTTTGAAAAAAATCATTATAACCACGCAGGCCAAGTACCGTACTCAATCACCGCAAGAAAGTGACCGAAGATTACTCTGAATAAGCAGAGCTGCCTCTGGTTTCCAAGAACACTATAGCTATATATGTAGCCTTATTTCGCTACTTAAAACGACACATTTGACCTTCTGACGCAATAGAAATTAGTTTTTCAACATGACGAAAGTTGAGGGAAATTGCACTAAAGAAAACGAAAGTTTATCTTCACACTGACTTTAATTCGAATTTCTAAGGCAACGAGTGAAGGCCTTTGGAGCAGATATTCCATCAAATCGAACCATTGGGGCCCCCTGAAAATCAGAAGCTGTACATCAGTGATCAAGTATACGTGCACTGCATGGTTTTCTATTGCTACTCAGTAGAACTTTCACCTTTATTTCAACAGTAGTTCGTTTTACTTTAACTAAATGAATGCTAATAACATATCATTCTCAAGGTTATTTTCGTTTTGACTCAAAATAAACTCTGAAATATACATCGTCCATTTTAAATATTTGTGTACATTAGTGTAGATACCGCTTTGAGATAAATATGAGATCTTTCTATCCAAATGAAGTAACAGAGGATATAGTACTGTATTTGCAACAACGAAAACCAAAGAATATTCAAAGATGGCACATTTTTTTTAGAAATTATCATTACAAGCGCTGCAATGTTGTAGATCAGGATAACCGTGGCTACTTAGGAAGTGGATTGTAACTTGAAAAAGTTGGGCCTGTGTTTTCAATTCAAGCTCTTGCCTTGTGGTCCCGCAAAACCATCGTTTTAGTGATCCGGAGGTATTGCTGGCACGAAGCAGATTAGTGAATTATAATTTTCACGATTAAATATTAACCAAACAAGGACTGAGCAAAATCCTTAAAAAAACCTTCAAGGTTGTCCAAAAGTGAGCTTAGTAATTGACACATAAAATAACGCATTGGTCAACACAGCTTTCTATTGACTTAGACCTTTCATTTAATTTTAAGCGACGTGAAATTAATGTGTTCAATTTATCTAAACCCAGGTTCTTTCAGGTGGTCTTCTTATTAACTCAATTTGTGTTTTTGTATTTTGTATTTTTTATTTACTCCACATGATCATATTAAAAAAGGTTGCAGTACGTAAGAAAGGAGTGGAGAAGGGCATTTTATAGTTAGCTAATTGTATGCCCTTTAACATTACGTTACAATATTTGTTAAGATAGAAAAGAAAAAAGAAAAAGGAAAACTAATTATAAGTAAAGGAGAAGAAAGACAGCCGGAAAACGTTTTACAAGGTCGTGTGGCAGTGAGTAATACAAAATAATACTGGAAGAGAGCTCGCTTGACTTTTCCTGTGTAACTGGTAGCTCTTCAAGTAGAGTAGCGAAAAAGAAATTCTTTCATCATTTATTGTTGTATTCAGTAAATTGCTTTACAGATAACGACGCCCAAACAAAACTAACCAATGTAATATTTCTAAAATTAGCCAACTTAAACGTTTTGTTGTCGACGCCAAGGTTATCTTTTTTTGTCCCTTACCGATACACGCTATCCGTTAGTTTAGATATTTGCCTCGTACTGTGTGATCAAGTATTGTGTTTATACTTGGTTTTTCCGTCAAAGTTGGGATTAATGAAATCAAGGAAGCGACCATCGTCATTCGAGGGCGTTTTTTTCAGTGAAAGATCTCATTCGGTTGTAATCTATGCCAATAAGACGGGTAGTCAGTGAAAACTCCCACGACCAGTTTTAAATGTCATTGTTACAAATATCATTAGTGCACCCTCTCTTGATGGGTGTTATTGGGTTTGGCGCCCGATTCTGAAATATTCAGTGATACTGACTGGTTTAGAACAAAAGGCTGCATGATATTTTATGGCAATAGGACTGAACGGAGTACAATTCAAGGAGTTATCAGGCGAGTAATTTTAATATTACAAGCACAATATGTCCTGAATTGTACGACACGAGGTCCGATTACCAATTCATCGTATCAAAAACAAAAGTCGAGGTTAGGAAGTCTGAGAGAACCTCTCTTTAGTGGAAATGTCGTCAATTTATTCAACCAGTCGTACAGTACGGAGAAAGCAAGAAAGAACCATTTAAATGCACTGGATTGGATACCTGTAATTGGGCAACCACGTGATCGTGCTCCAATTGCATAAAAAATAAGCGCGGGGAACCAATCAGAAACGAGAATTTAGTTACTGGTACGAAAAGTTGTAATAATGATGCCTAACAAGTAATGTAATGTCTGTCTAATGTTGTGTTTCTATAGGAACCCCTTAACAAACCCCAACTGTAACTACAACTAAACCGAACGTTTTATCTCTCCTTCCAACAAATGTTAAATACCAAACTGTAGACCTGGTGTTCCAACTAGTAATCCATGACGTCAAAAGATTTCACCCGATCATCACTCACTGAATATTTACAATTTTACAACTTCTAAATCCAAGGTAAATCAGGTAAATACCAGCTGAAACAATGTTAACACTTGTCACGACTTGTTCATGACTATGTCCCTCAAATAAGCCATTATTTTTTTTATACGGGAGACATATTAAACACCTGAAAGAATTTGGCCAAGCAAGGTTTCCCTCGGCTTATTTCACAGTTTGTCCGTATACCTTGAGAAAAGCTTGAGCTCAATTATGCGTCAATCAAAGCAATTCCGAGATGGACAAGATGGATTATATATATCGAGAAGAATGTTACCGCTATACTACCAAAATGGCCAGACATACTACCACGTGGATTTAAGTTTGTTTTCCCAAGTTTGTCCCAAATGGATACATGCAGGTGTGTCTCTGTATAAAAACAGCCATTTTTTTTTCCTTTTTTGACAGTGACTCTTACAAAAGCTGAAGCTACTTACTCAGCGGCTGGCAGCTTTCATCGATGGTCAGCTGCCAAAAGATACTGTAAGGACAAAGGGAAATTCCTGGCTGAAATAAAGGACGTGGATGAACTAAGGAAAGCAAGAGAAGCTTTTATACAGTACCAGGACCCTAAGTATTGGGTTGGCGTTAAATTCGACTCAAGCAAAAATGATTTCGTCTGGGCTGACGGAAGGCTGGCTCCTTCCAGTGACAATTTTAACTCGATTGTAAATAGAAATGAGCAACTATCCCATGGCTACACAAAACGGTGTATGTTTATAACTAATCAAGACACCCTGGTGGCTGATGACTGTAATCGACATTACAAGTACATGTGCCAATTTGGAGAAAATGACGATGTAGCTAAGATATCAAGTAAGCAGAACTGACTTTTATTATAATTGCAATATTTTTTAATAGGGGTGTGCCGGATTCTAAGTCAGATGCATTCGTTTGTTTTATTTTGTTTAATATGGACAATCTTAAAGCGAATGGTATACAACATTGTTTTCGTTTCAAGGTTTAATTCACTGGAGGAACTTTAGATTGTTTACCGTCCCCGGTCCCCCGTCGTCACCGTTTTTACGTGATCGTTGAGATCTAACGCTGTGATTGAATGACTTCCATCTTGCTTTGTTGCGTTCAGGGTAGAATGAGAGAGTGTCAAAACAACTAATACACCCCAACGGGGGCCCTTATGGTAGTCTTGCCACTCATCCCGGGTTGTTCCCAATATCAACAGCAAAGCAATATTGTTGGTCAGGTCTTTTGATCGAGGCGTATGATCTCGACTATCACACAGAAAAATGGGGTCTTGAGTACCTTTGAACAACTTCCTGCCCAGCGGCGAACGGTAATTGTCGCCAAAAGCTCTCCAAGAGAGTGGCATGGAGTGGTAAACTCAGCCTTACAGATTTTGGTTGAACTTCTTCAGAGGTACATAAAAGCACTATCAGAGTTTCTTCTCTCATTCAACTAATTTGTATCTTGTAAAACAACTAAAACGGGGCCGGGTTACATGTGAAGTGGCGCGTTGCCTGGCATCAAGCATGGATAGTTAAATGCAACAGATTAAGTGTCTTAGAAGTTGACGTACGTCAAGCTTGATGTGCTGACATACGTTTCTGGTTGCTGATGGTTTAAGAATTCCACTTCCAATTAACTATTATCTTTTAATCTGCACGTAGGTTCGTCGAAGTACTCTTCGCCGTCGTCGTTATCATCACCATTATCGCCATCACCATCATCATCGTTATTACTATCCACATCGTCATTTCCATCCACATTATCACCATCGCCATTGTCGTCGTCATCACCATTATCATCATCATCATCATCATCATCATCATCGTCATCTTTATCACTGTCATCAGTGTTATTGTCAACATCAACAAATGCAGCAAAATCCGAATCCTTAACAACAATGTTGATTACATCAACACATAGAAAATCCTCCTCATCAATTATAGCAACATCATCATCATCATCATTATCATCATCATCATCATTTTCGTACGTAGTGACCTCCACAACTGGTCTACATATTCCGCCGGAAGAAAATTTGGTAAGAGATTTTTTGACTAATTATCAGAAACTTAAAAATACCGCAAATAAAGATGATTCCCATTGGAATTGGAATACGAACAGGCAGTCTACGTTTGTGATATAGAATCAGATTTTTTGTTTCCTTTTTTTTTAGGTAAACGAGTACACGACTAAACTGAATGAGCTTAATGTTAGCGAGCCTTCATCTCTAAAGGTAACTTGTTAATTAAAATTTTGCTGTACTGCGGATACCATGCAAGTTAGCAAAAACAAACCTCAGTTTTTTCTTTCACCTACTTCAGTCCACACTTGCAACTTCGATAAATGGAAAATATTAATACAGATTCTAGCTATAGGTTACTGTTGTAACTAGTCTCCCACGCAGTCGTTTTTATGGGACTCGTATTACCTCCCTTAAACGACTGCGTGGGAGGTTATGTCGTCACCTGTCACAGCCGAAAATGCAAAAAAAATTGTAATTCTCTCACTTTAAAATGGACTAGCAAAGTGTGAAAAGAGCTATCATAAATCAACTCGATCACCAACCACTTTCAGTTTGGCATTGTTTTGCTTTTCCGACAGAATGCTGTAAATCTAACGTCATCATTGTTTCAAGACATGAATAAATTACAACACAGCCAATTGACCACCAACATACTTGTAAGCTGCTATAAGTTGGAGAAGTTCGCACTTCAATACGCTAAATATCACATGGCAAGCAAGAAGAACGACTCTCAGGCAGAAATATCCATTGAGGAGGAAGAAATAGGTGAGGTTTTATGATCTATAACTCACGTACGTACTGGCAAAGTTTCAAGAGAGATTGTTTCACCTCTTATTTTGAAGTGAAGCAACAAAATGAAATAAACAAATATTTCTAAATGAATAGTGACGTATACCTACCTCGAAGGCTAAGGTAATACTTAAAAACATAGGACGTGAAGATACATCAGCATTTCATTCGCTTCCATCATTTATCAACGAAGATGACTGTTTGTTTCAAAAATATTTTCCAAGCCTAGGAACTGTTTAACTTTCTCTGGCTAGCTAATTTACTTGAAAATATGACTTACCATTTCTTGGCGTTATATATCCTGGTAGTGACAGTTATTTGCCAACAGCTGTAAGTGAATCACCTAATCGGCGAATTTGCGACTTGTTCATTTCCAGCTCTCACTGCGATGAATATCCCTGCTGACCATAGCACAGATCTCATTTTCCCATCGGCAGCAGCATCTTTTGAACAAAGCTTTATTCAGGATGGGAAAAACGTCATTACTCTTCCCTCCAGTCTTTTTACCGCTCAAGGTAGCAGAGTTTGTTTGTTTGTTTGTTTGGTTTTTTTAATGTGTGTAATTGATTGAATTGATCCTGGTTTATTAATTGACCGAATCATTGCTAATCGACAGTCATAAGAACTGACTAACTCATTAACATTTGTATTCATTTGTCAGAAGTTGAGGCCAGGTTGAACAGACAATATACAGGAATTTGAATTTGTTCCTTGATTAATCTCGAAATTATATTTGAATTTATGACATGATGATTAAAGCAGGATTAAATTTTCGTAGAGTGTAAGTCCAGTACCACCTAATGTTTGCGAATTTCTCGTTTTACTCGTCAACGGTTTTGGTGCCATCTGTGTTTTGTATTATGTTTACAAAAGATGCTGAACTAAATTAAATTATTTGGCAAAACGTTTTGTGAGATTTTCATTCTGACGACCCTTCTCTGTACTTTGGAAGTTTCGTAAAGTTATATATTTTGGAATTCAGTGAGTGTCTAACTTCCACCCTCTTAGAAGACTAATAGAATCCTCTCTTGCCCCTAAGGTCACCTCAAGAGTGGATTCACTAAGGTCACCTTAGGAGCGGGTTCATACGCTGTGAAACTTACCAGAGCAGAGAATAAGAAACTTTATTTTTTTTTATTCCTTAACTTAATTTCTAATGGCCTATTTATTTAAGAACGCTACGGCGTGTGCATCCTGTACAATAACATCAAAGACCTGATGCCTGAAGAGACAAAGTCACCGGACAACAGGTTGGTAAATGAAAGTTCTCTGTTGTTGTTGTTGTTGTTGTTGTTGTTTGTTAGTTTTTAAAAGAGACCATGATTTGTAACATAATAAATTAGTGGCTTACCTTTAAAATATTTGGTCCAGACACTCGACAGTTGACTTTCTTGATCACTGTGCACTTCGTTTTCCTTGGTATGTTTCACTTCTATGTCAGTGGCATATCAGTGCCATATCAGTATTGATTCTTTGTTTTCACTGTTTTTCGTTGTAACTCCCCACCCTAAACATAGCCACACAGGACGAAAATTCCAACATGGGGGATGAATGCACGAGTTTAAGAAATTCACGTGACTTCAGCTGATACGTTTCTTGTTTTCCGATCCAGATTTTTCCTCGGTTTTGCTCAGATGTAACCATGATTTATCAAAAGTCACTCATAATTATGTTGGCATGATCGCAATAACCCGATGATAATCATCGGGTAAAGCATTGACAAGGGGGCGATTGGGACATGAAAAAGTCTGATTTGAAAGTAGAGTAAAATGTTACCGCCTTTAATATAAATGATTTAGCTGTATACACTGGCTTAGCTTATTTACATTCAACATCAACGAAGTGCTCCGAGGATCTGTAAAAGAGACATCTTATATTAGTTCCCTCCCCGTTCTCCGTAGTATAGTCAATAAAAAAAAAAAAATGAAAATATCGCGATTTATTTTTTTTTCTGCAGTGAGAATTAAATACAAAGGAGTTGATATTAAAGTCGTGTATGATTTCGATGTTATATATGCCCGAATTATGTTATAATTATACAGAATCTTAGAAAATGCTTTAACAAACTTGTCTTTCTTCCAATAATGTCTACACTAAAAGGAAGGACACAAGTGTTGGGTCTCGGATTATTTCCTGCTCTCTGTCACCAGAGGTCCAAGGTGTCTTTACTGAAAGAGTCACAATCAAACTTCAAGCTACGAAGGTACTACTGACGACTTAAACTATAAAATGTAATCTTGTACTAAAATAGGAAATATTTGAATTATAGTTTTTTTGTATGGACTTTCTCGACAAAGGAGAACCATTTAATGGCGAGAAAAATAGAAACGTCCTTTACGTCCACACTGAGCTCAGTTTTGGAAGACAACAAGAATAACAAGGTTATGTTTTCTATGTTTCCAAATGCCTCTCAGACGTTTCTGACTATTTCATGTACAAGTGATAGAACGGGTTCAGTTATCTCAAAGCCCACTTTAGCAGACATCTCCAGAGTGGCAACACAGGCAACAAAAAAGGTTCAACTTCAGCTTGAACTTTATATAAAAAAAGTATGATAAAAAAAGATAACATATTAGTACAGGACGGACCCACAAAGAGCTCTTACTAGCCTGGGTAGGTCAGTCTTAAATGGGCCAAAAAAATTAGTTGCCAAACAAAAAGGTGAATAAATTAACTAATTTATTAATGACAGAAGAAGCTAAATGCAAACGACAGTCACAGATACCAAGGAAAGGAGAGAAAGTAGAGCACATTACAAAGACTCCGAATGTTAAGTTTAAACGTTAGTAACTTCTTGACAGTTTTTAACCTTTGGATAATTTATTTTGGATAATTATATTTCCAGAGAGAAAGAAAAAATGCTTCCTCGAATATCATCCCTCAAACTCTTTATAGGGCGTTCAGACCTCTTCTGTGTGTTTCCGATAGCTGAGATGAGAACCACCAAAACGTATACCTCAAGTTGCTAGCCTGTTATTTCTGTTAAAGCTATTTGGAATTCCATGGAGGTGCTTATCAGTTGAGATCTAAATCCATTTACAATTTTATGTTTCATTTGAAGAGAAATGCTGCGGTTATGCCAAGCTGTGTATTCTGGGATTTTTCCCTCAGGTAACGCATTAATTTTGGTTGAAGTTGGTTGTCAACATTGTTGTGACGATTTTTGCGGTAAATAAAAACGAAGAGCTTTGCGTTAAGCAGCTTTCTACTTTATTGATTTTTTAACTCCCTTTTACCTTCAACATTAGGGTTATTTAATCCCATTCACCTTTAAAATTAAAGTGTATTTCTTATGTTTGTTTTGTCATTGGCTCATTCGATTCTTCTTTGGTCAGTTTTTCTACTTAATGAATGACATTTAACGCCGTCGCAATGACGTTTCGCCATATAACTGGCCCCAACTGATTCCGTCCATTGCTCCATGGCCCTAAAGAAATCCACTGCTAAAGAGAGCATTGTTAATACTGAAAATTTCCAAACGTCCCCAATAAAAGAACCGACTTTGTTTGACAGTTTAAAAGAAGAATATTTCAAAGATTTTAAATTATCCGTTTCATAACCCAATAAAACGAAACCCAGATTAGTGCTTGAACCATGCCAATTTTGTACCTTTCTAGCACGAAATTTAACGGAGCATGGTCTGCAGAGGGCTGTACTTTGGTTCAGTCAACAAAGGAACAGACCACGTGCAGCTGTAACCATTTGACAAATTTTGCTGTCTTAATGGAAGTAGGGGAGACAAAGGTAGAGCTTTTATTTTGGTGTTGATTTGCTGGATGCTAACTATTATAATACCCTCAGCTTATTTTTTGCTTGGTTGTTATTTCGATTATACCCATAAAAATACATCGACGGAAAGTGGGTAAAAGAAAGTAGGTATTTCTCATTTTCTACCATAACAAGTGCGCTGAATGATTCCAGCCGCCCGACATCTTTCAAAACTTCATTTTGTACTGCAAGTTTCAGTTTAGGTTTCTCTGGGTTTGTAGCGACGTTTCTTCAAATATGGAAAGCATTATGTTCTAGCAACCTATTCCTCTCGACTTTCGCGCATTCTCAATCCCACGGGTTAACGTTTTTGCACGGCTCTTAGAATGATTGCACCTTCATTTTCCGGAACTAACTTGTAACTCGAACTCTGTAGACTTTCGTCCACTGCAATTCGTATCTTTGCAGTTAGATACATTAGCTCATTGTTTATTTGCAGAAGCTACAGTACTGATGCATTGGAACCATTGCTGTAACTGATCTTTTTAGTTTGTCATGTCACTGAAGTTTTGTGTGGCTAATTTCGTGCTTTTGTTAGTATTTATTGAACTCGTCATAGTATTTAAGCTCCGAGTGGTTCAATTATGTGATAACTATGACTTATTCAAGTCGCAATTGTATTTTGCTAATTTTAGATTTCAGATAAGGACAAGTTTGCCATGGAGATAGTGACCTACATTGGAACTTCTCTTTCTCTCCTCGGCGAGATTATCACCATATTGGTTTATACCATTCTCATGTAAGTAGACACTGCCCTGTTGTTTATGGCGGCAGGTTACAGAATTGTCTCAATTTTTATTTTTATTTTCACCTTTTAAAAATTCCTAACCACTATAATTTCTGATTAAGATGAGACTCCCCTAGTTTGATTTGCGTCAGACTACGGCTGGTGAGATCGATGATGAGAAAAGCAGTCATAACCGCTGCAGTAGTCAGATCCCTCGATCATCAATGAATCGCTCGGAAGTGTACAGTTTTGCTTTGTTTCTTGGTTGTTTTTGTGTGGAGTACGTCATTTTCCCCAAATGAGAACATCGAAAGGAATCAGTGTTGATCAGTTATTATTGTAATTTTCTTAGTTTGTTAAAAGTACGGGTGCGACGTGGCCGAGTGGTTAGAGGCGCGGACTCGTAATCTGGAGGCCCCAAGTTCGAGTGCCATCTCTGATCACTAGCTGGATTTGTTTCGGGGTAGTCCCCTGTTCAAATCCTCGCTCGCGTTCTGTAAATAACTAGTAAGCCTCCCAAGCAGTTGAGATTTTCCAAGTTCGGAGTTTCTGTTCTGTTGAAAATATTTGTTTGATTACAAGGCCCCGCAAAAGCTTCTAGCTTTTAAAATCTAAACGGTGTGTATAAATAAATTTACCTTACTTTACTTTTTTACATTAGTTTTATTTTAAGGTTATTTGTTTGTTTATTTATTTTTTTTAATTATTACTTTTAAGGAATTTAAAATCTACTCAGTCTCATATTCGCTTGAATATGGTGGTCTGTCTTGCGGCTGCTCAGTTGGTGTTCATGACCGGCATCAGCGCAACTGAGGAAAAGGTAACTTTCAGTAAAGGTGTTTCCCCACGATTTTACACGTGCACATCCTCCTAAACTTGGGGGGAGAATACTTACTTCAGGGAAAAGTCGGCCAAGATACTTCAATCAAAGACTGAAAAATTGATTATACTTTGCCAAAAAGCGGGTTCGATTAAGATCGTTGTTACCAAAGTAACTCAGTGATGAAGTCTTGCATTTCATTTTCCGGCAAAAGTTTTTGCTGTATATTATGTCTCTGGCACAAAACTACGTCCAATGAAAATTTCGTCAAATTTGCTTCATTTCATTTCAGTTGGTCATTTTGTTCAAAGAGGTAGCATCTGCGTTCCGGTAGCCTTAACTAAAAGACTAGTTGATTAAAATTTCTTAATCCTTATATCTCAAGTTCAACTCATTCGTCACAAGCTCCGAAAAAAAAACATAACATAACATAACATAATTTTTTTTTTTATTCAGGAGGCTTCAACACAAATACAAAAACATTCTGAATAGGGAAATCGTGAGGTTATCCATGTAGAAAAACAATTTTTCTAACTAAAAACTCACAAAAATATTTTAAAATTTCTAGAACTAGAAAAAATCGATGGCTACTGATTCAATAAATATTCTAGTAAATTTTAATTCCACTCTTAAAAACAGACAATGATTCGGCATGTACAACATATCCTGGCAAGTCATTCCATTTACTTACAATGCGAATAAAGAAAGAACATTTGTAGCAATTACAAACCGCTCTTCTCAAGTAAGTTTTAAAAATGGCAATGGCATTCAACTATTTTAAGAGCGCAAAAAGAAATTAAAAATTTAGGGATTTTTCACATTCATCTATGAGAATCTTTTTCTTTATTGAAGCGGAGATTTCTAGTAAAGCTACCATGGAATTGATATTCAAATTTTGCAGGAATTATAAAAGTGCAACTAAAAATTATTGTGTCGCTTTGAAAATCCAAATGCTTCAGTTTATTTAGCACTTACTTTATTAGCGCAGAGTGTAGTGTACAGGAACTCATGGAGATTGTAACAATTGTCTCTGGCTGCAGATCGCCAAGATGAAAATGGATTGCAACTTCAGAAAAATCGGACGATATTTTCAATGAGTATTGGAAAAATCGCTAAAAAACTGATTATGGTTCAGTTGTTCCAACTTCGAGACCTGATAGCTGGATATTTTCCTGTTGTTGCGCTAAAAGCAATTTCACGTCACATGAACATCAAAACATAAACACAACTTTGTGTAGTTATCACCAAAACAAAGCAAAAGACCCGTGACGCTGCCCCCTTAATTAATAAATGTGGTCCGTTTTAGAAGTTTAGTCCCAGATGTTGAGAAAATTGGCGCTATGTGGAATATATGACTTCAATACTGTGTTGCCATGGTAACACAGAGTCAACCAAACCTACTTTTGGTAGTTAAATTAATCTTTGGAACATGAGTGAAATATCTTAACCTGCTTGTATCTCTCACAGTGAAGTATCATATGTTCAAATTCAGAATGGTGTGTGTGCCCATGAAAAATTGTGGTGCTATCTTAATTTCGTTGTCCTTTCTTGGTGAATTTTTTTTCCAAGACATTTGCCGATGAAGTTGGCTGAGAGAGCTTCTCTTTAAACAGGACTAAATTGATCTTACAAACATTTTGAAAACCTTGTAAGTTTATAGGCTTCACTGTTGGGGAAGGCACATCTTTTCTCTGTGTTACATAGGCAAACTTTTAACCGTCTGGACAATGTCCTTCAATTGACTAGTTTTGTGATTTCAACGTTTCTTTGTTCTAAACATAATTGGGTCCTTGAAGGAGGTATTACGGCCTTAGTCCGTCAACTTGAAATCGTTTCTTCAACATGTAACATTGCACACGAAAAACATTTTGCGCTGAATATGTCATGAACGAAAGTTCAAGAATTTGCAACATGCCATCTCAACATTATGCTGCGTAAATAATCAATATCATTAGCATTGTTAAATATAGGTTAATTACATAGCGTCTCGTTTCTTTTTATTTTTGCTTCCAGATATTATGCACAGCTGTTGCCATAACAATAAACTACTTTTATCTCGTTGCGTTTGGATGGATGGTCATGGAAGGAGTCATGTTATACTTAAAAGTCGTCAAAGTTTTCAACGTCACAACAACCACAAAATACTTCTATGGATTCGCATGGGGTAAGCAACGAAAAGCATTTTGTTAAAAGATTTATTTTTGTCATAGATAAATACACGCCATACTGTAAGTGCCAATGCAAGAGACAATTTCCATGGAACAATTTTTTTTCTCCTTCCTTAATCAATGGGTGTCTCTGAATCGTTTGAAGTTGGCATGGAGTTTATTCAAAAATTATACGACGATCTCACCGTTCACTCGTGAGCTATTTACAAATATAAACTGCTTCTCAATGTAATGATTTGATCTAGTGTTGGCATGAGATCACTGGGCAGGTGAGGCCAATCATATAAAATCCAACGTGGGAGCAAAGCGTTTCTTTTACATGACGAGCTCGAGCATTGACCAAGTTTGTCTTTAAAGCAAAGAACAATTTGGAAATATTCTGTAAGCAGTAAGCAGAAAAATAAATCCCCTCCCAGCGAGCACCCACCTGTTTTTAAAATTTGCCAAATTGCGTGGCTTTGTTAGGCGAAATGAATTACCTTAAGGAGCATGATGCCGTGAACAACTGTAGCTGATTGACCTCAACAGTCGTTGTGAGCCCAATATAAGATAAATAAAAATTCAAGTATTTGAGCAAACCTTTACAAGCATCCGTACAACTGAGCACGGGCCAAAATTGTGAAAGCACAAGAAAACGAGCATCCTTCGAAATTTTGCAAGGATACCTTTTTATGCCTCTGCTACTGAGAACCTAACGGTGATGTGAGACTGGGGCGACTACAATCCAATCAACTCTCGCATTGCAGACACGTGCACCTCGCTATTAAAGAAATGCAACACTTTGATCATGTGGTCAATTTTTATTGCTTTAGTCTCGTTTAACATCGGACAACTTGGACGTATTGAATCGCATATTAGATATATTCTTCTGGATGTCATTTTTGCCGACAAAAATGGGGACAGACAGAAAAAATATAACTATGGCATTCAATGCGTTCAAGGTGTCCGTATTGATCTTCAAAGCACTTCCTGTATTTACAGTAGTTTGGTGTTACTAAGTTGGTTTTATTACTTCAATGTTCTTGACAGACGTGCGCCTTCATGTAGACTCTGCAGTTAATATTCCTTCTTCTTTGGCTCGTAACATTATAATATAACGAAATTTTACAACTTGAAATTGGACTCTATACGGACACCAAACGAGGATGTCCGCTATACTGGGTCGCTATAACCAGAATTGACTGTATAAGGGACTTATGTTTGCAAAGTACTGATGAACGGTGGGGTGGGGTTGAAGGGCTTAGCTATAGTAGTGACGTTTTCCTTAATAAAAGGTTTCAGTTTATACTCAACAACAACAACAACAACAACAACAAAAGACAAAAGACAAAAGACAAACAGTGAAAGCCCAACACAGAGAAACGCTCGAGATGCTGATGGGAAGATGTAGCCTTACTCCACTTTCACCTTTTTTGCAGGATTTCCAACCCTCGTGGTGATATGCGCTGTTGCTACAAACATTTTGCTTCATGGAAATATGAACAATAGCATGCGGAAAGACGTGTAAGTATACATAATGAGATGCTAAGAAAAATACGTTTTCGTGGCGACGGCGGCGTGACAACCGAGTAGACCGCGAAAATTTAAATTGTTAAGATTCTGAAGAGTGTGGACGGCCAGCGCGACTTCGTCAAGTCCTTTGTTGTTCTTTGTGAGGTTCGTCGCTTTTCTGTCTCAGTATGGCCACGTTTGAAGAGTTCGGCCTACTCCCCATCCTCTTACACGACGCAGCTTATTAGCATTGAAGAATTCGTTCTCATGTATAACGTGTTTCCGTCGAAAAATCCCAGTTTTCCATACCACGAGTTCGCTCGCTTTGATAACAAAGTGGTTAGACAACATGAGTGAAGCAGACTATAAAGCAGAATTCAGGTTTGCAAGGAGAGATCTTCCTGTTCTGGCTGAGGCCTTACAGATTCCGCCATCATCTTTAAAACAAACCAGGCAAGCTAATAGCAGATGGAATGGAAGGCCTTTGTATGCTTCTAAGACGGCAAAATTAACCTGATATTTTTAAGTTCTTTGCCAGAGGGCAAAAGGCACGATGCAGGAATACTTGCAGAATCTAGACTCTTGCAGGAATTATGCATTTTCCACGGGTGGGGCCAACCTATGTGTATTTAAAATTCGGTCCATGCTTAGCGTGCGTATATCGAGTTATGGATGCACGCGTGGGATCTTAGGAGAGCACGAGAAAAACGTAAGAGTTGCTCGAGGCGTAGCCGAGAGAAACTGCAGCTTCAATTCTGCTGCTCCTCCTGCTCTTCTTGAATGATTTTCAACACGTTGCTGCTATTTAGTCAGTCTGCCGCTCCTGTTTTCTCATGTAGATCTTTTCTCTCAACACCTTGATCTGCTTTCTTTTGTAAGTATCCAAGGGCATCATCCGTTCTTTTTCTCCTTTTTTTAGTCGGAGTTACTCCATTAATTACTTTTCTCAACCCGTAACTTTTGAGTTTCGCCCATTGCCCCCATTGCTTTGAACCGCGTTTCCTCAGACAGGTAAATTACCTTCTCTTGTTGAAGAATTTGCCGTTTATGCTGAAAAATAAAATCAGGGTTAATTTTGTTTCCAAAAATGCACGTTGGGCCATGTTTTGAAATTCTAAGAAAAGAGTAAAAAGATCGCTTGAGTAATTTGACACATCATTAAATGTACTTATGCAATAACTCACAGGAACTGCGAATAAGTTTTGAATAAAAGAAAGAAATAACTTCATACTTGCTCATGTTATCGATCTCGTTTCAATTCTAATCTTTCTTCTTTACCTCGCCTCCAAAACGTCTTTATCTTAGGCTCGTTATTCGTTCAACCAGGAACGGTGCATTAACACTGAATAGCTAAGCTAAGGATTACACATCCTTCTCTTATTCCTTTATTTAACGTTTTAAGAGGCATTTTAAGTTATCTGACCGCATCAAACCATGGGCTTTTTAATGACACACCTTTTAATTGACCAATTCCGTCACCTCAAGTTTCTCATCATCATCAACATCATGAACAATTAGACGGCAATTCGGAGGTTTCTATTTGCCGATGGCCCTATTAGCCATCTGCGACTTACCTACCAAATTCGACAAAAAGTGAGGGCAAGCCGCCTAGTTACTGTTTTTGCACAACGCAGTGACCGACCTTGAGTAACCAATCAAATTACAAGTTTGCTCAATTGCCAACAACCGGGTTATACTAATCAGAATTGGAATCAGCTGACCTATTATTTTCTTCTTATAGTTGCTGGTTCTCGTTCTCTTCCGGGTTTGTATGGGTCTTTGTCGGACCGGTGCTTGCTGCATGCTTGGTAAGTAGAAAATTCGCTTATTTCTAATGTAACAGTTATCTTTCAGCCTGTGTCTATATATGTTTCCAATCTGAATAAGATATATTACTAACAGAAGCGTGCTGTGCGAGCTATGACCAACTCAAACTATCGAGCTCATTTCGCTCCCTTTATTTCCTCGACTGGGTGCATAAGATTTTTTTTAAGTAAACTCCTCTCACGTCGCGAAATTTATGTTTTGCTACCATTACCAGTTATTGCCTCGGAAGTTTCACGATCTGTTTGTAACTAATAGTCAAGTACATAGTTATGCATGACACTAGATCAGCAAGTAGTTATCGACCTCTTGTCTGTCGTACTAATCTCAAACAGTTCACAATTCTAGGTCCTAAAACTTGGAATTCCCTCCCAACACATAACACAGGTTCATCGAGCTTTCCTACCTTTAAGAAACGAATGTACAAGTTTTATTGAAGTAATTCTGATTTGCAGCACTATTTTTTCTAGCCCGATGCTTTCTTGAGTTCTCCTCGCCATATCTTAAATGCAAACAAAGAGTGAAATGGAATGGTTAAACGAGAGTACAGTACACTGCTTCAGATAAAATTATTTTGGTATTTTATTATCAAATTGTAATTAATGTTACATTGCGACGCTCAGAATTGTCGCATGGATATGGATTTGCATACGTAAGAGAGACTAACTATCCAATCAGAATTGACCTTTCCAGGAAACCAGCGAAGACCACAAATACCTTCAAAAGGTTCTCTGACATTTAGTTATCTAGTTCTGACGGGATAGTTGGATATTATGAAAAGTATGCGGATTAATTAAAAATGACGACTGCAGGGCAGCACAGTTTATTTTACATTGTTCTCTAACTCAAAAATTCGTTGTTTTCTTCTCAGGTGAACTTAGTTATTCTATCACGCATTCTTGTGGAGATGATGAGGCTTAAAGACATGTCGGGCATTACAGAGACGAGCACTACCAGGTTAAAATCCAAACATATGTTTGAAGTAGATTAGAACCCCAGCTATTTGGAGCCTTGGCTATCTTGAACGACCCGATATGTTGAACTTTTTACCTTTTCCCCTGGTTTGCATATTGGAAATTTGTTTTGTAGTCATTTATTACTGCTTATCTGTAACTCAGATATCCGCCGCTATCTCGAACAAATTAAAGCTTCCTAAATTAACTCTGATCTCTTTAATCGGGTCGTCCGGTTTTTCAATAGAGTTGATATAAAGGTAAATTGGCCACCGTAACTATTAGATGTTTCGACCGTTGGCCCTCCGCAGCCGTAGAAGGCCAGATATCTGGTCAGTTACTACGCTATGAAGAAGGGTTAACCTTTGAAACGACAGCTCTAGAATCTCAATGCGATGACCAATTTCATTATCAACTTAGCTGACAAAACCAAACATTCATTTTCACTCCCCCACCAACTCTTTCTTCAACTATACAAATTATGTTCACTCGATGACAAGAGAAAAAGAAAAACGGCGGAAACACTGTTAAATATTCATCAAACAAGTATCTCATGGTTTCCAACATCTACATGACCACCATTTCACTAAAGATCAATGTGTTTCCATTCGCTAATAATGTTCAAACCAAATGGAACTTGCATGCCTTTGTCATCTCCCGCGTTAAAGGTGCTGTCATGATACTCTTCAATTTTTCTACCAACTTGTCTTGCAATTTTGCTTTGATTCAAGTTGCACGAATCGTTGCCAAGTGTCGTGGCAATTTTTATTTTCATTTTTAAAAACGCTTGGTTTAGTTAGACCGGATTTTTTTGTTTTTGTTTATGTTTTTGCTTTTTTTTTTTGTCCTCTAGGAAGGGGGGGGGGGGGGATTTTGCCCCACATCCTCCATAACTTTGCAAGTATACAATAAAAGCATTGACAATGAGACTTGGGGAATAGAGAGCACGTCCCAACGTGTCTCCTTTGAGGTCCGCGACGCAAACTGATGACGTGGTTATTTGGTCAAGATTGCAAAATGGCGGACATCTTGGATTTCCAAAACTTCAGGAAAGCACCGAAGTTGAATGAATAGTAGTCAAAACCAATAAAGGAAACCTACGATGAGCTAAAAACATAAATGTTACTAGAAGAAAAGCGATTTACCATTACCATTTACGTTTTATTTAAAGAGAGATTTTAAATTCTATTTTGTGAAAAAAGCTGTTAAAAATTGATTGCCATGGTAACATCAAAGTCAAACTACACTAACCGACTACATCAATTCTTTTTCCGGATAAATTTCTGATAAAGCCCTGGAGTTTCGAGGCGTTTGCTCAAATATTCAAAAAAGCTATTCAGACCCCCCGGGTTCCCGGTCTAGATAGGGTTAATCTTCATTTGAGTCAAATGGCTGCTCACTATCATATTTAAAACCTCGGAATTTTTCTTAAATGCTCTTGTGTTTTTGTTCACCAGGCAGAGCCTAAAAGCATGTGCAGTCCTAGCACCCCTGTTGGGTTTCACTTGGATGTTTGGTGTTCTAACCGTTACGGATGTAGGACTGGTTTTCCAGTATATATTCACCGTCCTTAACTCCTTACAGGTGCATAAAGTAAAATTGTGTTGTGTTTTGTACCATGTACCTGTCTCGGAACTCAAATGTTGTTGCAGTAATGCTGTTGAGGCTGTTTTTTTTTTTTCTTTTTTATTCGGTTTAGAGATAACAGAATATAAAGAATGCAAAATTTAAAATGCCTCTTAATTGGTTTATTATATATATAGATTTGGAGAGGCAAGTAGTTAGTTTTGAAAATACCATATATGATACCAACCTGCTAACATTTCTACTTCGGCCGTGAATCGTGTGTCCTGGAAAAAGCTTTGCCATATACACAGGCAAACGATGGTGCTGCTGATGATGATGATGGTTTTCATTACCACTCAGTCTTCGGCTCCCTATGGAGAAGTGACTTTCACTGGCTAGTGTGATAAACGCAAGCCAGTCTTCCCATGGAGCAGCGTGTGTGCCTACAACAGGGTGTCTAAAATCTACTCACATTAATTCGAACCCAATCAATGAAAACATCTTGGTGTAGAGCGCTGTCGCAATTGGCGCTAATTGGTAACTATTTCTGGACAATTTCATCACTTCCCGATTTCACCAACTCCTACCTTTCTTTAGGGTTTCTTCATCTTCGTCTTTCACGTTGTACGAAGCAAAGAAGTCAGAGCTGCTCTGGACATAAGGAGGCAAAAATGGGAAACAACAAGGAGCGTCTCCATGACAGCTGAGAAGACTACATTGGGGAGAGGGCGATCAGAAGAAAGAAAAAAAGGAAAATCACACAGCGGGTTGATGACAATGAACAAAATAGGCCCGGAAACACAAGGCAGCCTAACCTTACCTGCAGTGATGTAACAAAGTGCTCTTGTACAAATGTAAATAAACAGTACATTGGATTACCTCTGTGATTCATTTAAATTTCCATCGACATCTCTGCCATTAAGAAACAGTGATATGGGCTAAAAAAAAGTTACGGCAAGAAAAGTGATTTTTCTTCTTTCCAAAAAGGATTTTCTATTTTCTGAAAAAAATAACTGCCAGTCAAAAATTGGTTGCCATGGTATCATCAAAGTCAATCAACACTGAAGAAGTCCTGAAGTTAAGGGCGTTTGTTTAAATATTTAAATAAGTTACAAGGTTCAATGTCGCCGCGGGCACAATAAGAACAAATGCAATGTCGCCTGTAGGATTGGAACTGATCGAGCGCGATGTTAAAACTATCGTGTGAGGGAAATATCCAGCAGACAAACACTTAAAATGAATTAAAATCAATTAACCGGAACAACAAACCATTTTACTGCCCACTCTACCCCCTCCCTCCCCCCCCTCCCCCACTTTAGACTTCTGACCCGTCCATTGCCATCTCTCAAAAAGGGCAGTCCATGGGCAGTGTGCTGGTGTATCAGTTGACGGAGCCCCACCCCCCACTGAAATGTGCCAGGGTGCCTGACATTGCATGGCCTTTCACCGTAAAAGAAACTGATATGTTGCAGAGCTTCCTGTATGTTCTGTTTCTGTGTGCTCCCGACATGTCACATGGTCGGGACAGATTGCGTCTGCCTTTAACCAGAAAAGATCTGGCCACCTTAAAACCAACTCAATTTAACTTTCAAAGCATCCGCGGTTCTCTAAACTGCCTGTCATCTTTCATGATTCCTCGTCAAGCCATCTTAAACGGTATAATTTTTGCATAGAGACTGGTGATAAATGAAGCTGCTGCATCAAAACATTACTTCATTGCTATTACAAATTATGCTTTCTCATTGGATCGTCATTGTTTTCCTAGAAGTACAACATGTTATTTTTTTTTTTATTTTAGAACTGAAATTGAGTCAACCGAATAAACCGAAATGTACCTTGTTCTCTTCAATCAATCGTAATTACTTTGAATGTGATATTCACGTTCGTATTTAAAGTGGCATATTGAATGTTGCATACTTGCAAAAAATTAAGATAGGTCACAGCGCAAAATTACGAGCTAAAAACAAATGTTTCGTGCACTTCCAATTCCAGTGTTCGGGCCCCCGACTTTTGATGGAAACTTTGATTTCATTCAGCTGATGCGTGTACCTTGGGTATGGCGTTGGTGGGCTACCCGTTAGCACGAGGCTAAACACCCTTTCGAACTTCCTTTTCTCCTCTGGCAATATGACAGTAGATCTCATACTTATCTTATACCAAAAAAGGCATATTTTCACTTTCAGGAAATTCCACTTACGACCCAAATGTTTCTGTTTGAATGACACACTCGATGTGTCACAAAACTGAAATCATGATAGCTCATCACGTCAAATTTCTAAATAGAAAGAAAATAGAAATGTTTCCTGTGCGCCAACCTGAATTGCACCTACAGAACCTAATGTCACGCTGCATTTTCACTTCCGGTGTACTGCACGCGCGACTTTTGATGCAATTTTGACTCATTCACTATGATTCGTACACCTTAGCCGACGTTTGTACTTTGATTCTGATACCTTGGATGGCGCCAATTTTGATTTTGATTAATTTTGTTCCAAAGGAGGTTTTCATTTACGCTATTACTTTTGACAGCTTCCCTATGTTGCCCTGCTCGCCACAGGGGATAAGAAAGCTCTCGTTCCTCCCCCCACCCCCTCCCCCCGGGCGCCGAGAGCTTGCTCGCAGGCTAAATAAATACTAATATTTCCTTTTCAGCCAACCAGTACTATCCTTCTGTGAGTTCGATTGAAATCGATTACCGATATTAATCAATAGCAATCGGTGATTGGTTTTGGTTGATATCGATTATTTCGATTGATTTCCGATAACGATTTTAGTCAATTGACTACACCTGGAATATAAATTTGCTTAACTTTGACTTTAAATAGGATACTCAATTACTAAGTTAGCAACTAGCATTTTAATGGATTTTTTGACTTTACCAAAAGGTGCTAAAAGGTAAATGGCAAAAAAAAAATGTAAGAGGAATAAGATCGGTACCCTTTGAAATAAGATCTGTCACCATATGCTGGTTCAGAAAAAAAATGAGTATCGGCGGTCATTTTTCCCAGTCGCACCGTATTTGACAGTCACGTACATGAAGAAGGTTTATAACTGTGATACTCCGGGCGTTCGAAAGGTAAGCTAAAATCATTATCAGCTATAGTGAGAGCTTCTCTACAGGTTACATTGTAATGACAAATTGTTATTATTGTTATTATTCTTCAAACGTGTTCTGATAGATAGAGCAGCTCGTTTGTGATTCACGTGTCTGGCGTGTCAGCTACAATAGTTTCGCGTGATGTGCTAGCCTCTTATTTTCTGATAGTCCTGCCTTTAAAGATTGTTGGAATAGCGTTTTGTGAGACCTGTTTATCTTTAAAGTCAGAAATATAGCCATAAGAACTTTTGGTTGAGAGCCATCTTCGGTGAAGTCAATAGTGTATGGGGCAGTTTAACAGATATGTGATGTAAACAAATCATTCATCCAAAGCCGCACGAATTGAAGACTGTCACCATCGGTACGAGAACCGATGCATCCAAACAGCTATAAATCGATATGGTATTATTGAATTTTCGACAAAACACGAACTACACATTTATTTTGAAATTTAAAACTCGAGCTATTCACCCACTCTTGTTCTAAAAATACAAATTACATGTAATGGGAAATTTAACCGGGAAGTTTTTCTTCGTTTTACGTCAGTTCCGGTTTTCGTCCTGAGGGCGGGTTCGATTCGCATGACGAGAAACTTGTCGAATTTGTAGGAAAATAAAGGAGATCGAACTCAGTTTTTTAAATGTCGTTTTGGGGTCCGATGGTATCCCTTTGTAAAAAAGGTGAAATGTAACTTGCGATGAGTCGCGCATTGCATCGGCCAGTGACGCGACCAAAGATAATGTAAGTGCGGTTACACTTGACCCCTTTGGCAAAGCTCCCCTTGGGACTGAAATATAGCTTGGGTTGGGTTCACTCTGGGTTTTAATCGATTTCATGCTTGCTACACGCAGATAAATTGCCCAAGGGCGGGAACGGTAAATTAACCCGATTTGACGTGAAACACTGATAAACGTGAACACGGATGATTATCCCTTTGTAAAATAGGTGAAATGTAACTTGCGATGAGTTGCGTCTTGACGCAACCAAAGATAATGTAAGTGCGGTTACACCTGACCTCTTTCGCAAAGCTCCCCTTGGGACTGAAATATAGCTTGGGTTGGGTTCACTCTGGGCTTTAATCGATTTCATGCTTGCTACACGCTGATAAATTGCCCAAGGGCGGGAACGGTAAACCTTAACCGATTTGACGGGAAACACTGATAAACGTGAACATGGATGACACGAATCATGAATTGTTTTCGGAAATTGTGCCACTTTTATTGCAACCTCCACCTCAATTATGTTTAGTAATTCTGCACTTTATTTTAATAAGAGAGCGTCGACGTCGACAACAAATATGCTTTTACCAGAGCTTGCAGTTTTTCGTTTTATATTTAAGAACACGTCGACTCGCCAACAAGACGACCTTGGGTGTTTCCGCGACCACAAAATTGGTTTCAGCAACTTCTAAACAATACTATTTCTGGACCACTTGTGGAAAGAGAACTTTCTCGTATCTCGATGTACTTTAATTTTGAACTCATCTGCCAGCTTGTAGGCCCAAACATGAAACCTTAAAACGCCAGGATGCGAGAGGCTATTCCGGTCGACAAGCGAGTAGCTGTTGATGGTTTGCTGTCTCAAAATTTGCTGAAACATATATGCGTTTGAACTGAGCAGCCAGGAACTTGATCCACATCAATACTGCAGAAAGAGAAAAACGTCGTAAATATTTAAACCCACCCAAACGCTTAAAAACAGTGATTGTGGTCGAGCTTGAAATAAAGTATCGGTACGATTTGGCGGCAAGACAGTGAGCACGTAAACAACACGTGATTTCTAGTGTTTGGTACATTTCGCTTTCTCGTGATTGGTTGAGCCGCTCTGGGTTTTTATTAAACCATGGAACTTGCCACTGGAACTGTCGTGGGGAATTCTTTTGTTCTTTTTGACGTATGCATGGAAATTTCCCGGAAGCAATTTCAGTCTAAGAAAAATAGGTTACATAAAAAGTTGTTTTCCCGTGTTCTCTGAGAAAATTATTATATAACTCATTACTGGTTTTAAATTTGAAAGCCTCGCTCACGTGGAATCACTGGATCAAAGATGGTTATAGCATTAGACTGTTCAAAGCCCTCTATGTTTACGTGGGAGTTTCGAGACCGAACTCCCACCATCTTGGTTTGTAAAGGCGAGCGCAACCTGGAGAGAGTGTCTAAACTACCGAGGGGAGCCCTAGTCAGGGTTCGTTGAGTGGGGGAGGAGAGCGAGAATTTTTTCCCCGTCGCCTCCCCACTCCCGCTCCCCTCAATAGCTTAGATACTCTCCCCAGGTTGCGCTCGCCTTTACAAGACCAAGATAGCGGGATTTCGATCAAAGCGTACGAGTCTTGAAAATCCCACGGAAAAATAGGGGCAGTGAACAGTCTAGTTATAGCTATTGAGACAAATGTCAACGGTAAAAACTGCCGTTGCTCACTCCATTTGTTAGTTGACTCTCACCTTCAAGTGTGGACACCCGTATCAACTGGTGTAAATTTTGCGCCCCTTCCGTCGCGCATGACTCGCGCTCCGCGCCCGCCTCGCGTGTGCCTCCGCTCTCCTGGAAAACGCCAAAAAATTAAAGAAAAGAAATAACGCTTGTTCTGCAGGCTTGTGTAAAATCGAAGTATTGTTACAAACTCTGACAGCCCAATTGAGATTTGGGCTTAGAGTATGTCACACAATTGTGAAATGCAATTCGGAGGAATGTTCTGCCGGGATAATAACAACTTGTAGAGGTACTCTGTTAAGATATTTATAATATACAAAGGTTTTTAAGGAGGAATTTTTTTTTTTTTTTGACAATATTTAGGAAACTTCCTCCTTTTTTCGAGCAGCAAAAGGTCACTACAGCCTCCCCTCCCCCCTTAGTCCAAAGCATCCGTGACTCACGCCGATGATGGTATTGCTTAATTTAACTGGGTCAGGACATCTGGGAGGTCGACTAGCAATAGAGTTATTTCAGTAGAGTTATGACTTAGAGTTAGAGTTAACGACTGCCAAAATCCTGAATTCGAGATTTTGGACGTCCAAAATCCTGAATTCAAGATTTTGTACTGCCAAAATCCTGAATTCAAGATTTTGTACCGCCAAAATCCTGAATTCAAGATTTTGGACTGCCAAAATGCTGAATTCAAGATTTTGGACGGCCGGCCAAAATCCTGAATTCGAGATTTTGGACGGCCAAAATCCTGAATTCAAGATTTTGTACTGCCAAAATGCTGAATTCAAGATTTTGGACTGCCAAAATGCTGAATTCAAGATTTTGGAAGGGAGGCCAAAATCCTGAATTCGAGATTTTGGAAGGCCAAAATGCTGAATTCAAGATTTTGGAAGGCCAAAATATTGAATTCAGGATTTTGGCAGTACAAAATCTTGAATTCAGGATTTTGTACGTCCAAAATCTTGAATTCAGGATTTTGGCAGTGCAAAATCTTGAATTCAGGATTTTGTACGTCCAAAATCTTGAATTCAGGATTTTGGCAGTACAAAATCGTGAATTCAGGATTTTGCAACTCTAACTCCACGCTATAACTCTATGAAGATAACTCTAATAGTAGCCGTCCCCGACATCTGGTAACTTTAATTTCAATTTACTTTCAAAGATGACCGCTCTAATTGAAAACCACTTACTTAAACATTTTATATGTGCAGATGCAGCCGGAGCTGATTATAGGAAGCCCTTAAATGCTTAAAAGCATCTTGAGGAAAAAAGAAGGCATTTGGAAAGCAAAAAAACAAAAGGAGTGCAACGGAGGCTGGCTAATTTATATCTAAAAACTTGAACCCGATTTATAAGATAGTTGAAAATCCCGATTATAATTAATATCTGTACTTTAATTTTCACTGATGTTCCCCCGCACAAAGTACAGATACTATAATCCTGAGGTTTTTGAGTTAGCCAGCCTCCGATGCAAATAATTCTGTCAACTGGTGTTGACTTATTAAATATGAATGTCTCTTAAATTTCAAGATAAAGTGGTCAAGAGATCGAATCTCTTCTGAGCTCATTCTTGCACCAAGAAAAAAAATCCTTCGTAAACAATGGTTCCATTTGTCGTGATCTGGCTGGTAATTTTTTTCGTTTTTCTTGAACCCTGAATTTTTTTTCCAACTAATTTTTGGCGTAAATTTCAATCTTGAAAATGACATCTGTTCATAGCTGGTGGCTTATAAATAGAAAAGCTTGTTGCACAAATTACGGAAATTGCGTATGTATAGACCCATCGGCGGCTACCAATTTCTTTTGTTTGTAAAAACAAAATTATTTAGGCGAAGCACGTCTCTTCGGCCTAAAAACAATTGACGCTTCGGTGTTTTATCTGTTCGAGCAACTTTGACTCAAATGATTGACCAATTGGAAAAACTCGAGGGCACCGCGGAAACTCGCATCACGTGATATAAAAACAGGGAAACTAAAATATATCTGATTAAGTATATCCTTGGAAATAATAACAAAGGATCGCTACTGCACTCGACCACGGTGCACCACAAGATGTGCTGCTAGTAGTTTCCATGAGTCATGATGATCGTGAAGTGCTAATATAATTGTGATATTTTTCCAAAGTTATTCTTGCAATACTCTTGTAATATCTTCTTTGGCAGGCTAGCAGGTGGCGAAAATTCCCAGCGGTGAATAAGACCTCATTTGAATTTAAATGAGCGTGTTTATCCACGCAATCTTAAAATCCTCGGAACTGTCAGTATAATTTGAGACTCCAAAAAATATAAAATAAAGTGTCGGTGTTCTATTTTCGTTTACTAAAAGAACTTTACTTTCAAGAAACAAAAAGGAGAGAAAAGCAAAGAAAACGTGTTTCAATAACCCGAGGCTCCATTGCTGCCTCGCCATACGTAGTGTGGTATCTAATTAATTATATTTTGTTTGTGTTCATCAGTCAGCTAATGCGCCAAGCCTTTTAACCCAACATCACTTGTTACGGATATGAAACTAGATCTGCTGACGGTACAACCGAATCCTATTTGACTGGGCAATACTTGTTAGTCTACCTTAATGGCATATTGACAGACCTAAAAATTTATGGATCAATTTTCTCAACTAGTGTTTCCTCTCAAGCCAGTCAGCATTTTGACAATGATGCAAGGCCGGAATGGTGTGTTCTGTCGCCGAATGTTGATGGTTCTCCTTTGTACTATACACGGTAAGTCTGTTTACAACAGTTTTAGAATCAAGAATCAAGAATTAATTTACAGCAAAATATTACAAAAAGATGGCGTGTAAACAGTGCGACAATCGTGTTGCGCCTAAACCGAAAAATTAAAATTGAACTGTAAATAACATATTCTTATGCGTCGATCAATTCATTGTGGAATATACTTATTTTCACTTTCAACGTTTTTATGTAAATTTCAAATTTATCTTACTTCAGTTCTTGGTTTGGATCCAACTGATCGAAAGCTCCTGGGAAAAATATTGTCACTTTTAAACTCACAATCAAAGCTCCTTTTTTCACAAGGAAAGTCTTCAAAATCAGAATATTTGTCGAAGTCATTCAATAAAAGCTAAATGATTTCAAAATACGGTTGTCCATTTCTTAGGCACATTTTCAATGTTGCAGCCTAATTTTTCCAAAATTCGGTGTCGCGTTTTGATCGGTAGAATTTTTCGCAGTAACCATTGATGACTGACTTTATGCCGCCCTCAATGCTATTTAACAGCAAATGAGAAACCATTTAGACCGACATATACTCGAACATGAACACATATAATTGAAGTTTGGTGTTTACCTTTTTATTAAAATTGAGAGCACTAAAAATAAAGGAAGGGAATTCAATTTATGTTGAGTTCACATGAAAATATAAGTTGCCGGGAATCGCAGTTTAAAGCCGTGCAAAGCAGAATGATATGTGACAATTTACAGTTAAAGGTTTTGAAGTCTCTTGTAACTTGATGAGCCCCAAAATATAATTTTTCTCCAAAAATGTTGTCATGGAAGCGTTAAATGTTGACGTCATGAATTCGAGGCAGCAGGCAGCAGCAGGCAGCAGCAGGCCCTGTGTCCCCAGACTGGGTCCTGTAGAGCTCCCGTTTGCCGGGAGGTGGCCAGCATTGATCCCCCTCTAGTTTGAAAGCCAGTTCAGTTTACCATGGAATTCAGTGAAAAAGAAGTCCAAAGAGTTTGATCTTTATGGCTTATATTTCACATAAGCTTATTAACGGATATAACTACCATTCGAGGTATTGACGAGGTTTGAGCCAACATTTTAATCCCCTTAATGTGGATCGTTTTAAGGCACACACCGTGATGTCTAGCATGGATAAATTTCCTTATGTCGCTGCTTTTGTACTTCATTTTATTTCCTTTGAGGAAGATAATAATTTTTCTACACATTTCAAGATGTTGGCCTTGGATTTGCAATAGTGGATTTTAGAACCGTTTACTGGCCGTTTTAAAATCCTTAAATTACTAACCGTTTGTCTGGCAACAAATTTAAAGCCAAAACGTCACTCAAATGGCCCTCGAAATAATCGTCCGGGCAGCAAATTTATAATAGTGATGGTAACGATAACTTCGGTTGGGGAGAAAGGCGTACTTTAAGACTTCATAGTGTGTTAGCTGAGTGCAGTATGTTAAATTTATCAATTTTATTTCACCGGTTACGTTGCTAAAGAACTTTGTTACTGTTCTTTTTCGATTAGGTGGTAAGAGCACAACGAAATATGAACCAATATCTTTCAATGATTCCCCAAAGAATTGGACCTCTGCACTGCAAGATTTCGTTGGCGAGGGCATACCTCCAGCTAGAATAGCAAGTGTTGATGAACTCTGCGACGCCCAAACGTATATCAGCCCCTCAGACAGCCAGTACGAATTCTGGACAGCCCTCAAACGAAGCAATGACGGGCAGTACAAATGGGGGCTTTCACTGAATGAGTCCGCCAACTTGAGGAATCGAGACATACTTTTCGACGAAACACAGCCGGGATACTGCTATGCCATCGACAAATTTGTAATGAAACTGAAGTCCAAGGATTGTAACAGCTTATTGCGCGGTGCTTTAACAACCTACGAAGACGCGGATGGTAAGAGAAGGCCCAGAGAGGTTCCTCTCGCCTGACTCCTTGCGCTGCGCGTGAGCGGACTCGATCTAACTCACGAAACATCATTCCCCAATTATTTGATTCGCGGCCACGATTCGACCAATTACAAATGTAAGCTTATCAGTACAAAACTATTTCGGTTTGTCAGTCGAATTAGTCATGACCGTGCCTAATACCGTTATGTATATGAAAAAACTGGAGACAGATGACCTTGCAAATAATCAAATATTGGAGCAACTACAGAATACGTATACAGGGCCACTTTGGTCCACACACAATAGAACGACACATTAAACACAATAGATGCTATTATCATGTAAATAAGTGGCCCTGTATTCTGTAATTTAGCCAATCAATTTCTTACGCTGGGGAGCACTTAGTTCAATCCATTTAATCATAAGTCCAAATGAACGAATCTATTCAAACAGTTCTGCAACATATCAATAAGAAATAAAATATATTGACGTCAGAAGAAAACCCGTCATGTATCATACATGTATCATGTATCACTCGCCCGCAAAACCACAAGGTGATGCCACCCCATCGGTATCAAGCAGCACTCCTGATTTTCTCGGGTATTGCGGGAAAGTCCTCGTTTAGGATCCGGAGATGTTAATATCTTAAGACATAAATACTGATCGCCTTTTAAAGTTGAGGAGTTCGCCGTCTTCGCTACTGCCCCGATTCCGTTGTTGAAAAGCCGATTAAAGATAATCCTCTATTAAAAGTTATCGGGGCTAATAGGTACTTATCTCGCCCGCTCAAAGTGCTTTTATGCAAGCTAATTTTAAGCTTAAGATAAGTAGATTAAGGCTTAGTTAAAAATCTTATTGAAAAATCTTTATCGATAAGTAATTAGACTGGAATCAAAATGCACACAGGGATTAATTTAATTTTTCCCTGAACAACTGGGCTTCGATTTTTCCCAAAATCTTTCTGATATATATTTTTTTGTGTGTGAAACCCAAAATGTGATTTCAAGATAATGTAGATACTATTAATTGGCTGTGCTCTTTTTTTGCGTCTGCAGGTGACTCAAGTTCGTATAATGATCGTTACTCAGATGAATGCAGGAATTACAAGGTAATCGCAAATGCAGTGTAGTGAATCAAGTTTTATTTTTGTGCCCTTGACTTCTTTTAAGCTTAGCATCGAATAGAATGCGATAGATACTATGCTCTTTATTCCCACGAATAAATTACGTTCCGCAGCATATGGAATCGTTTTTGAAAGTTATGTAATTTAAACATGTGTACCACGTCCCAACATTTCCTAGCATACTAAATCAAAGGACCTAAGCCGGTCCTAGGGGAACCTAGTAAGTATGTTTTACTTAGTACCAGTCGATGGTCAGTTGGTGTTAAATCCGCTTATTTTGGTGGGGGTGTTTGTTTGTTGTAACTCTTCCTTTTTTGCGTGTGTTTGTGTATGTTTTTTCTTTTTTTTTTGGGGGGGGGGGGGTGGGAGGTGGGGAGCTGTTGGTTGAAAATCTATTCAGAGAGCTCCAAATAAACTAGCAATGTATCAATGAAAAAATGAAATAGTGTTTGTCATTTTCTCACACAGATTTCTGAATGTGTGCGAGTCAGAACTGATTTTTCTCAATGGGAGGTAACAAGTCTTTTTATTATTATCATTATTATTATTATTATTATTATTATTATTATTATTATTATTATTATTATTATTATTATGCGCAGTAAAACTATCTGTATGCACAGTATAAGAAGCACCACAGGGCGCGTAGCGTAACCTGTGAGCCAAGCGAAACTTAAAATAGCACGTGAATAAATCAATAAAATATATATACATATATAAAAAATATAAAATATATAAAAATATATATAAAAGCCATATTATTATTATTATTATTATTATTATTATTATTATTATTATTATTGTTATTATTTTTTATTTTTTTTTTTTATTTTTTTTTTGTAGCTTTATTTATAAATGTTACGATCCCCATCGACTCTTTACATTCATAGGGTGCAACATGGTGATAATTATTAGATTTCTGTCGGAAAATGCGTCTGCCCTCGCAGGTTACTGGTTCAATGGATGGAAGATTGCCTCATCTTTGTAGATGATAGCGGATGGCCCGAGTCCTGGAATGTTAACCAAGCAAAAAACCGAAAGTTTTTCCTAGCTTCCCGCTGTTGTGTTGTCTGCTAAGGGACTGGGGACGAACGGAGGACCAGATGGTCTGGTGAATTAAACATGGCGTAGTCGCAAGGATAAATACCGTGGTCGAATTTCTGTTCATTCTCCTCGCCGTCTGCTTAAAAGGCGCAAATCTAAGCAGTCTTGCACTTTACGAGTGACCGTCCCTGTTCATCTTGGGCATTACCTACTGGATTTACTCTGTGGTAATTGTATTGAACTCAATGAAGCGGCCGAATTTATCTTTACTGCCCGCCATCGGTACAAACTTGAAGCCTTGCTCTCTCCGGTCGAGGACAACCTAGACACAGTTTACTCCCGCTATAGAAGATATGCCGCCCAAGCAAAGTCCTCAACCTTCTCATGAGACCTGTGCCAGTTCAACAACAATAAACATTTTAAGCCTTCAGTTTATTTCTTCTGAAATTTCACGAGTCCAACGCCTTTACGTCGCTACTTCTGTTCCAGACGGATTTCAAATTTGGAAGCAGCGAAGGAACTCTTCAGTGGTTATCACCGGTTTCTCTGAACTCTCACAAGAAACCCAACAAGCTCTCTTTTCGAATACCCTTAGTGAGAATCCTGTAAAAAAAATGAACCTGTTGGCCCTCCTTGATGTCAACTCCATCACTGAAGCTTTCCAGGCCCAGGTATGTGGGAGCACAAGTGTTTTTGTTCACGAATGAGTGTGATAATATAATTCAAGGGTCAAATGAATCTTTCCAGGAATTCTTCACTGATTTGATTTTTCTTCAATGATCTTCGAAAGTCTTTTGTGTATGAAAGACCTAACTCTTGGAAAAGTTGTACAACATGTTTTCCACTCAAATAAAATAGGTGCATCTACTCACAAACAGGGAAAGAGAACTAAAACCTCCAACAAGCAGAATCCACCTCACAATGAAACACAAGACGAAACTCCTAGAAGATGCAAATTTTGCATGAAATTACATATCTTCAGAAAGGAACTGTGCCCTGCTAAAGATTCCATTTGCAAGGTGAGGCCATTGGACTAACTCCCTCATGTGCCCTAGCATCTCTAAGCCTAGTGCAGGGTGATCCAGTGAAGAAAGCAAGCCAGATTCTCGCCCGATTCAAACCAAATTATCCAGTAATCCCTCCCTCAAGTGGATTTCTGCTCCTGGAGAATCTCAGATAAGTGCAACTGCATCTGTGAAGTCCATCAACGTTTCTCCTATTCCTAGTGTATAAAGTCACTGCTACGCCGATTTTATCATTGGAAACCACAACTGGAGCCAGCGCTGCATTATCGATCCTTATGCTAACATAAGCTTTGTTGGTTATGATTGGATTACTCGCTTTGAAAGTCCTGAATGAACCTATAATCTTGAGTGTGGCCCTGTTAAAACTGCGGGTGGCTATAAGCTTGACGTTCAAGCACTCGCCTTCTGAAGATTTCCTGGCTCCCACAGAATCCAGTTCTCTCAGCTAATCAGTAGTTCTACATCGTCCATGGTGAGGATAGGGTTGTACTTGGCACCCCTGCTTGCGGAGCTGTTGGAGTCATTGACGAACAGTAGCCCTTGTCTACACTGAAGGAAAGAGCACAGCTTTCTTCTTTAACTGTCAGGACAGCCCACGCTGACATTGGTCACGCTTCACCATAATGTCCCTTGCATGACTGCTCTTTCTCGGACGTCCATAGCCTAGGGCATCCACTTTCTGAAAACGAGCTAGTGTCTAATTTGAATTGGATCCACCACTCAGCAAATACAGTATGTTACCAAGACTACATTTCCTGAGCCTCCTCAGAGCAACCAATTGTCGACAACGATTATAAAACTAAATTAAATGTTTCTTCTCTCTTAGAAGAATATAAAGACATTTTTGATGAGACTGTTTTACCTGCAATGTCAGGTGAACCCTTTAGGTTCAACCTGAAACTTGATACTACCCTCTATGCTCAACTAAAAGCGCGGAAGGTTGTTATCCCTTATCTGGTTCAGCTAAAGAAGCAACCTAATGAGATGGAACAACTTGGAGTCTTCTCAGCATATATAGAGCCAAGTCCTTGGTGTCACCAAACGGTCATCTCCCCAAAGAAGGACACCGATGAACTCAGAATTTGCATTAACTTCACTCGTTTAAACCGTTTTATCCAACAGGAATATCATCTGAGTAATTCCCCCTTTTGGAGCTGTTACTAGTATCCCTCAAGGGGAACTAGTTGCATTCTTCTGCAAATGTGATGCTCGCCATGGTTACTGGCAAGTCTCACTTGCTACTGAATCTCGTCTCCTAACCTGCTTCATTACACCCTTTGCTCGATATGTGTGTAATAGAGCTGCATTCGGCATCAACAGCATCCCTGAGTGGTTCAACCGTCGTATGGATAAGTTCGTTGCTGACCTTAAAGGATTGAAGGAGGTTGTTGAAGATATTTTCATTAATGCCCCAACTTTCTCTATTTGGAGGAAGCGTAGCCGTGCCTTTCCTTGAACAATTCCGTCAGCAAAGTGTCACACTCAAGCAATCAAAGTCACAGCTTGTTGTCACTGAAGTAGATTTTGGTGGCTGTCGCCTCTCGACAACAGGAATCCAAACTAGTCCTGACCTTCTGAAATCCATCAGGGATTTTCCTCGGCCAAGGAACCTCACAGATCTTCGTTGGTGGTTCGGTTTGTAACAAAAAGTGAATTTCATCTTCAATGGTTTTACAGTTGCAAACATTACATACCCTTTCATTGCGGGGTATGTTGTCGTATCTTCCTGTTTCACACACACATTCTCCCAGCCCCCTTTCCTAGCCTCCTACGGCTCGTCACTTCACGTAATCCTCTTACGTAACAACTCATTGATAGCTGCTGATTTTATGCAATTACAGAGTTTGCCTTACCCGTGGTCGTGTCAAGAAGTTAGCGGAGAATCAATTGGCATCTGCCAGCTGGAGAGGAGTTCTTTAGACTGCTGTAAGACATACTGCGCCCCAGGAAACCGAACATACATAGCGCATCTTGGATCGGACTTACGTAAGTTAGCTCATTCTTCTAAAGTTGCTGCTTATGACTTAGGGCTGGTCGGTAACCTAGGAAGCCTACAGTTTTATAAGAGCGTACAATTATGCATACCATGTAATGAAAGAACGATGTTAACACTTAGCGTTAAATGAATTAATTGTGCAGTTGTACATGTGCTAAAGAACGTTATTCGTAGTAAAAACAAGCATAATTGGTAGCATCGTGTGAATGAAAGTCAAAAAGTGTCATTCCGTGCTTATGTTTTGTCATGTCCGCTTAACTTTCGTTGTTTTACTTTTCTTCACACAGAACGACGTTTGAAAACCAAGTTTATGTTTTACCTGTGCTTTTCAATGCTGTTTAACTCAGTTTTCGGGATTCTATTCAGCGACAGAGATACTAATCGCTGATACGAAGCGCATGAAAACAAAATGGCTTAAGTCAACTCTGCGGCCTTGTCGCTTTGTTTTTTGTTTTTGTTTGTTTATTGTTGTTGTAATACTTGTATAGTGGTTGTCCTTTTTCGTTAAACCGTTTGTTTAGAAGTGTATATAGGAGTTGGTTCTCCATCTCGCCCCCCTCCCCCTTCGCCCACCCCTACGGTCCAAACGAGCTTCATGCTATATCCGTCAGGACCAAAGCCCAAAGTCAAACGATTCTTCAGTACAGACGATCGACGCGTACACCGGATAAGGAAAAAAAATCGATCTTTTGCAGACA
Source organism: Pavona decussata (assembly GCF_977016875.1). Taxonomy (NCBI): domain Eukaryota; kingdom Metazoa; phylum Cnidaria; class Anthozoa; order Scleractinia; family Agariciidae; genus Pavona; species Pavona decussata. The sequence continues at coordinate 966,007 of NW_028145806.1, forward strand.
ATCCTCTGCGGCACTCCTTCCAATGATTTGTAAGCAGTTATTTGTCTGTTCAAAATCAATAGATCATTACTTGTGAAAAGAAGGCTTCCTTAATCGGCAGAGATCACGTTACTTAATTTTATAATCCATTTTGCAATAACTTTGCACTTCCTAGCACTGCCTTATGAACATCGGCTCTCCGGTTCGATTAACCTTCCATCTGACTTAACTTTTGTCGTTCTAAAGGTACAAAAGTAAGGAAAGTGCCAAAGGGATTCCCTAGAGAAGTGGAGATCGGTTTTAACACCAGTGACAAAATAACTCTAACATCTAAGCTCTTCAATGATACAGGTTGGTAGCATGCTTTATCACTAACAAATCAGCTACTTACTAATGCGCATCAAGCGTTCAATAAAAGTCAGTCATTTTAGTTGAGGGTCTTTCTGTTCCAGAAGCAAAACCGGATGACTATTCAACTTTCTGTAACCTATGGTGTCATTGCAAATTAAAGCTTTTGTTTATTAAAGCCCATTACCTGAGGCTAGATAAGTTGCTAGTAGCGGGAGAGGTTATTGCATTTTTCGCAAAAAAGAAAGTTCTAGTACTGCATCCTTACCTTCAAGAACAAGGCTTGACAGATTCTTGTTAGGAAATAATGAGGGTTACTTTCTGAGATATCAACTCCAATAGAATAAGCGGAAAGCTTTCGCGCTAACTTCCTTCTGTTACTAAATCTGTTGCACGACAGCCGTTCAAGTTAGAAGTTAGTTTACTTAGCTTTAACAGTTCGAAATAGAAATAATAAATAAAAACTAGCTTTCACTTAATCTTATGGCAAGTACCAGCTCTTGGGCTCCTTCCACACTTATCCGAAAATGCGTCCTTTTTATCTGGTTCGTACGGTGGGAAGGGTTTTATCCAGTTTGGAGAGTCTTTTCAAAAAGATCCGTTCTCAATCTCGTACCCAGAGTCCTCAGGATATTTGGCTAGCGGTTGGTCGCCCGGAGAGAGTCTGGGGAACTGGAATTTTATAACCGCAGGATTTCTGTGGTAAAACAATGCAAGCCGTTACGAAGCAGCCAATCAAAAATTGGGGACCAACCTCTGGCCAAAGAACCTGAGGACTCTGGGTACGAAATTGATCCGTTTTCGGAGGTGGTAAGAACGCCGTTTTAGTGTGGACAGAATAGTTGAATGCCAAACTAAAGAGAAAAAGATGCGTTTCAACTTAAAGATTTAGTAATACATAAGCAAGTGAAAATTAACGATGGAAAAGAACGACGATTCGGAGTCGTCATGACACCATTTTCAAGTTGATCTTCATGTTAATTTTCATGTTAACTTTCACGTTAATCTTCAGCGAACTATTTCTGGCACTTACTATATTTAATCTCTTTGAAACTGAAAATGGTGTCATCGCATTCGTTAATTTTTAGTTGCTTATGTTTTCAAAGTAACTGGATAAGTGTTGACGGGACCTTAATTATAGTATGATTCTCATATATTTTGTTTTTTAGAGCGAATTGTTGCGGTTACACTGCTCCTAGGAACGGAACGAACTACGAGTTTGAGTGAGCAAAATATGTAAGATATGTTATTTACGTACTTTCAATTGACAATTTCTTGTTCTAAATTTGTGTAGTACTCGGCATCAACAAAGATTCATGTACTGTAAACTGGTTCATGTGTCTACATAGGCAGTCGAGAGCATGAAGTAAGCTTGAGAAAAAATATACACAACTTGTACATCAAACATGTTTTATTTTATTTATTATTTTATTTATTTTGCCACACCACAAATACAATGTAAACAAAAAAAAAATAGAAAAAAATAGATGTAACAATGGGGAGGAGACCAAAAGGAAACTATGAAGCTTATATCAATAACACAAACACTTCCAGAAGCTCCATAATTATAACACGCGATAAAATGTGATTATACATGACCTAGCCATGTGGTTCCGACGATGACCTTACCAACTTACCGACGTTGACGTGGCCAAGTGAATCGGGTGGGACACTAACTGAACCCGCTACAAAAAAGTATTATTATTAAATGCCCTTCCTGAACACAGCACAGCGACAGTACCAAGGCAATATCTATTACTAATCTGTATTTCCCTTTCTTTCTTTCTTTTTTGTTTATTTCACTGTCAGTGACACGCTGCTTACTGGTGTTATTGGAGTGGAACTTAGTCCCCCTAATAACAAGACGATTCCAAATTTGGTCATCATTACTTTTAGCCACGCCAAGGTGAGAGAATGTAATTGCGATCATGCGTACGGATCTGCAACCCACACCCATCATGCTCCTGGAGCCATCTGAACATGGAAGAGGGGCTTGAAGTTGTTATGGTGATGATACGAAAGTATTACATGATTATCTCTGATCAGAATTTCTTTTATTAAGATTCCAGAAGAAAAAGTTGAAAGAAAATGTGTCTTTTGGAAGGAGGACGCCAGGTAAATTAATTTAGTTGGGTTTAAGGTGGCTTCAAGGGGATTCACGCTTAGCTCTCAAGGCCACGTGAATTAAGGTCCATTGTAAGAAAGCTTCAACATAGGATTCCCCCCGTTGAAGTTCTGAACACACTTGAAGATGCAGTTTCACCAGAATGAGCCAATTATCGTTAGAAACAGGTAAGGGATCCGTTCAAAAATTCTAATGACAAATGTCGTGAATTGGTCATGTATGTATCTTTTTCAACGGCATTTATCATTAAATGCTGAATAAAAAAACCCGCGGACATAATTTGTCCCTGTCGTACGCGAATATCTTTATTAAATGGTTGTGACTTTATAATCTCATGGACTTATAAAACCGCATAATGTTTACTGATCATCTCCTTATCAGTTACTTTGTATTAATACATATATTATAATATTTTTCTGTTTTAGGACCTCAAATGGTTTATGGTCTCGTGAAGGCTGTTCTTTATTGAACGCCTCATCGCTTGAAAGTACAGTATGCAGTTGTAATCACCTGACAAACTTTGCTGTTTTGATGCAATTCAAGGAGGTTAAGGTGGGTTTCCTGGGCGATTATGGAAATAAAATTAAGTTCTTCTTCACATTCGAAGTCGTAAGATAGACTTGACAAGTCAAACTGGCGCCTGCTTTCAAGTTCTTTGTATAGTTTGAGACGCTATCATAAAAGTCGCAACCGTCATATCACCGTACCACTAAGGGAGGCGGCGTGTCCGAGCGGTTAAGGCACCGGACTTGTAATCCGGAGATTCCGAGTTGTTCTCGGCAGCCCCGAGTTCAACTCCTCGGCTGCGCTTGTAAATAGTCAACTCAGTGGTCTGCCTCCTGCCAGCTGGGATTTTAACCTGTTTTGTTCAATTTGGATTATCTGTTTCCCATCATTTGCGTGGACTGCCGAGTGAAAACTAGTTTGGTTTAGCTGCGCGCACCTCCACTTTGCACAAATATATATTTTTCAATTTCATTATAAGCGAACAGATAAACATCTACATAAGTAATGTAGTAATAAAAAATAAGGTAAAGTAAGTACCAGCAAATAATTCATAATTTAGTCCACGTTCTTGCTTCTTGCTGTTAGAGTGCTATTCTTCGATATACATGCATTTCGACATTAATTTGAAATGTTTTGTTTGATCAGATTTCCAAGGCAAACGAGCTTTCTTTGTTAATCATAACATACATAGGATGTGCGTTGTCTCTCACTGGTGAAGCTTTGGTTGTCTTTGTTTATGTTGTTTTTATGTAAGTATCACTGTTCTCTCATTAGCTTTTGTGCGGCTGAAATATTTAAACTTTACGCGTGGTTTTGGCTGGATGGACAATAAGAACCTGTATCAACACCTATTTTAGGATCACTTTAAAAGATAAAGGTGTATTGAAATCAAATAAACCCAAAGCTGACTGTTCGATTTTGCGTAAAATTATTCTTGTAACTGATACGGGGACTTTACTCCCGAAACACCCCAAGGGAACCAAATATTCAGTTTAGCTCTAAACTGAGACTTCTCAATGGTCCTGTACTGTAAACAACCATACTACCTTATGGCAAGGATGGCAATGAACTAGGTCAGCTTTTTTCAGGAATTTAAAAAGAACTGCAAATTGATTTCGGTTGTTCTCCCTTACGGGAGACAAATTGATTTCGGTTTTTCTCACTTTACGTCTTCCCGCCTTGAATATCTCAAATGATTTCTTCTGCGAAAAATGTACTTAATTTTAACCAAGAGAAATTTAAGGACGCTGACTACTTTTATTACTGCGCATACGTTCTGTGCATCTCGAGATACTCGGGTTTCCTATGGGTGGTGTCTACTAATATAGGGATATTTTTGCGCGGTTTAAAACTATACGGGGAAAGCAGAACTTAGAAAGTGCTCTTGGTATCCACTGAAAAGAAAATTGAGGGTAACCATGCATTTTTCGGAGATAATAAAGCTTAAAATTTAAAAAAACAAAAACAAAAACAAAACAAACAAACAAACAAAAAAGCCATACATTGCTTTGTATTTTACTACTTTTTAGAATAAATTTCTTTCTGGATCCCAGTAGTCCATACTAAGATCTGCTTTTCCCGCATAGTCATAAGCGGTGCAAAAATACTTCTGTATCACGGGACGCACCGTCCTTAATCTCAGCAAAATTTTGGGGACCGAAAAGGTATAAGAGAAACAAAAACTAACTGGGCAGGCGCACGGTGAAATATCATTAGCTCCCAAATGCATGTTGGAAGGTGGATATTGATAAAATTCGGAAGTAGGGGAGATAAGACAGGTTTAACAATATCCTGTTAACAATTATCTTGTTGGATTGCTTTATGTGCAGGAATTTCAAAGTACAAGGAATACAAATTCGAATTAATCTATCTGCTGCACTGTGTATCGCTCAACTGGTCTTCCTCTCAGGAATCAATGCGACAAATAGCAAGGTTAGCTTGTATTTGAGCACAGCCAAACAGCAGTAGCTAGCAAATTTTTTTTTCTGTTATTGCTAAAGGGTGATATTCAACTAAGTAAATGGTGTTAAAACGCTCGGGCCACATTCTCAACCAATTTCGACTGAGCTAAGGGAGTTACCAGATTCCGCGGCTTTGTTGCCGATCAATTCAATTAGTTTATTTGCATTTTCAATCATATTCATGATTTTGTTATTCGCGTAAATTGGTCTTAGTCTTTTCACCTAAAAAACATCATCTGATTTATCTGAAGGACAGAAAATGACCGGGTGTATGTTCCTTTCAATACCACCACTACGATGGTCATAAAATCGAGCGAATTTGCGCACACCGAGTGCGGTCTGGTACTTGCGCTCGCCGTCTGTTCCCTTTATTTTGTTTGTTTGTTTGTCTGTTTGCTTGTTTACTTCTTTCTGTCGTTGTTGTTTTATTTAATACACTAAGAGAGTCTTTATTTCGTATTTCTCTTTAGCTTGCATGCGTGGTAGTGGCGGTATTACTTCATTACTTCTACTTGGTATCGTTTGGGTGGATGCTGTTAGAAGGAGTATATCTCTACATCATGGTCGTTGAAGTTTTCAACACTGTTAACATGCGATACTTATATTTCTCTGCATGGGGTAAGTTTCCAAGTTGAAGTTGAATTGCCTCTGTTGTATTATACTTATACAAAATTCATCTGTTGAGAAGAAAACCTTTCAAAATCAACGGAAAATCGATCAGTTTGCTCTGTGAGAACAAGATAAGATAAGCATTAGACACTCGGGTTTTAGTAGTGTGGCGGGACTCATTAAGAAGTTTATTATCTCTCAGTTAGTACGCGCGCTGTGTGATTGGTCAATTTTGCGGGCCGTATATCACCGTACGGCCCGCTAAATTTCAATTAGTTTCCTTTCCCCGATTAGCCTCGAAGATATAATAAATATCTTAGTAACCTCGTTTTCTCGGTCTGTACTGTAAGTTACAGATCCTCGTTTTTTCCAACGGGGGAAAAAACTCGGTTTGGTTAGTATGAAGTATTGATAAACCTTTTGTTGTTGTTGTTGTTGTTGTTTAGTTTGGCTTTATTGTAGTAGTTGTGTGTTTGTTTGTTTGTTTGATTTCATTTGCGGTTTCAACTGCAAAAATATACTTCACAAGACACTCTGTGATTGGTAAGAAGACGCGCAACACTTTCTCAACCAATCAGAGCAGTTTTCAATGGAGCGTCGAGTTGAGCAAGGGAAAACTTAAAATGATCCTTCTATCTTTTTTACTTGGCAGGTTTTCCTATCATACCAGTGATCATTTCTCTCGTGATTAGCTCAAGAGATGGTGGAGTTTTACAAAACTACACGAACCAAAATTTGTAAGGAATTATGTAATTAATAATTACGCTTTCCGGTAGAGCTTTCAAGTTTTTAATCAAAAATGATTAATTTTTAACTTATTTCCAATTAATGTATAGTATTGTTTTTTAGACTAACAATAAAAGAATGATGTATGTGTGCTTTAATACAGTGTTTTAGTATTGTTTTAAATCGTAAAGATATTCTCAAAAGTCAATTTTGTCGGCGTGACTTAGATATCAGTGCTCCCTGCCAAATATGGCGGCCAGTTAACAAATCTGATCTATCAGTCCATCAAGTCAAGGGAGGAAAAGATATATCAATGTTATGGCTTTACTGCTCTATGATCCATGATGAGCGAACATTCGGACTTCCTGAGCAGTCCCAGTTCTGCTATCCGTACCGCTTCGTTGGACCGATTACAAGTGGTTTGAAAACCCGAGGTCAGAAAAAGTATTTAAGAATACTGCCTAGTTTGGGTTTTCTTTTAACTAACATTCCTTTTTTTTATTGTTTTTTTAAGCTGTTGGCTGTCATTCTCCAGACATTTAAGCTGGTCATTTATCATCCCGGTGTTGCTCGTAACAATTGTAAGTGAATTTGGTATGTCTAATGTTTATTTACAAAATAATTGGTTTTGTTTGGAGAAGAATTAGTCAAGTTTACACTATAAGATTAAATTGTTTTGCATTTATATTTATCTAACTCTATACTAATTGACCAACTAATTGACTGACTAGTTTGCTGCTGGTTGACTGACTAATTGGCTGACTGACTGGCCGCCAAATTCTGCCTGCCTGGTAGTGTGGTTGGGTGAATGACAGACTGACCGACTGATCGACCGACTGACTGACTGACTGACTGACTGACTGACTGACTGACTGACAGACTGATCAACAGATAGCTTGCTGGCTGACTGGTAGGAGAGACTGGTTTATTAATTGTAAACCAAAGAGGAGAATTATTACATATATATGTATATTTTTAATTTGTTTAGGTCAACGTTGTGATACTCGTGGCAGTGCTAAGAGAAATCAGAAACTTGAAAGAGCCTAACCCATCAAAAGTGAAGTCCTTTATGTACGTTTTACCGATGAGAGGAAGGTGTCCAGTCAAACTTGTTGTTATGCATGCGTCTGTTTACATTTGTTATAGAAAACAATAGAGTAATGATTGATTTCAAGTTGAAGGAATTGCCGAAAAGGTTATCAGGAAATGACGCATGGATTCCGATGTTATCATCCGTTCAAAGGATTATCAGTTACAATTTTCGTTTATCTTGAAACGTTTTAAGGGTATGTACGGTGCTACTTTGTCTTTTCCCATTGCCTCAGTGACCATAACCATAGTTACCTACCATCACGCCAAGATAGTTTTGGCGACTAAGATACTGGCAATGATAATTTTAATTCACATAAAAAATGTTACTTAGATTGTGAAGCGAAAAAGGAATGTCTTTACCATCAACACAGCACCGATCTGAAATGGTAGACATAGAACCTTTATGCCAGTTAAGGGTCAGCTAACTTAATACATTTGTACTTAATAAAAGGACACTGCTAAGCTTTTTGCTAAAACAGATTAAGGACCCTGTATTTATTTCCACAATCTACTTACCACAGTTTTATGTAAAATGTCTTTTGTTTAGGAAAATCTTAAAGGCATGCATCATTCTATCCCCTCTGCTGGGATTGACTTGGGTGTTTGGTTTGTTGGCAGTCACGGACGCGGGATTGGCGTTTCAGTACATCTTTACCATTCTTAACTCCACACAGGTTTGTATATTGGCCTGCTGACTCCTGTCAGTCATTTCACGGTTAAAACCGAGTAAAGTGACAGATATTTTAAAGTCGTCGTACAGCTACACAAAAAATGTGATAGTTCAATACAGCGTAATTGTAGGCAACACAACTTAACTAAAACGTTTTTACAATAACTGTCAAAATTCCCGCGCGCTGATTGGCTCGTAGCTATTGTCTATAAGAGTACAGAAATAAAAATGACGTCAGATGTAACGCGCGCGCTTTCTCAACGAAAAAGAAAGCTAATTCGGCTCGTACTTTTTTCCTGTTATTGTAAAAAACAAATCGACGGCAGTTTTCTATGGTCTATACTCTTATATACCATAAATGACGCCATAAAATGTTCAAAACTTGACAGGGAAACCACTCGCCTTTCGGCTTGTGGTTCCACTTGAGTTTTGAACATTTGACGTCATATTATGGTCTATGAGAGTATAGACCATAGAAACTGCCGTCGATTTGTTAAATAGGAATTCAAAGTCGTTTCCTGTTAGATCATTAAAACTATTCAATTATCATGTCTTTTCTTTTACAGGGTATGCTAATATTTCTCTTGCACGTTGTAAGAAACAGTGATGTTCGAGCGGAGATTCACCACAAGCTTCTGAAGTGGAGGTTTGAAAGATTTACTCCAACCAATTCTGCCAATCGTGTTCATGAAAACACCTCGAATTCTACCAGTAATCGAAACCATCAGTACAGCCATGAAGAGTCTAGAAAGGGGCTTGAGAACATCCCGACTGCAGAACTCCAGGTGGTTCCCGCTCGAAGCCTGTCACCGAAAATCGACTGAGCCTGCGTGTTTTTGTAAGGATGACTGGATGTTGCCCTCGCGTCTTGCACATACTGAGTTCAGTGTCACAGGAATTATCGTACTGTTTCCCAATGGTCGTCTAGAGTAAAAACTACAAGATTTTCGTTGTGAGGGATCAGATGCTCTATGCATTTGCTAACTATAACTAGATTTTCCTTGAAAAGAAGACCAGGAAGTTACGCTCTCGGTTTCTAAACTAAACAGGTTTTGCTGTTGAATAGAAATATAAATTAGTAAATGCTCAAAGGTGTACACATTTTTTTAATGTATTTCAGTTCAACACAAAAAGTGGAAGGTCTGTATAAAATCTTTAAAAAAGTGTAAACAATTAAATAATAAAAAGAATCAAAATGCAGCACAAGATTCTTCCGTATTTTGTTTCCAAGTTAAAAGTTTTTGTCAAAATTGTGAAATGAAACAATCCACCTACAAAGTAAAGATTTTGATTCCTTGTCTAGTGGTAGAGTTTAAGCTCGTAACCTTCTTCTGCGTACATGCTTTTTTTAAGTAGTGTTAATACCGTTGGAACAAAAACACTAGGGCAAACGTCGAATCTAAGTCGCGCCGAATTTATTAAAAATAGATTCGGCAAAGAGTCGACTTAACTCCGGTGTGGTAGCAAACGTCGAACCTGCGTAGACCCTAATTCACAAGTTGCACTTCGTGAAACACGAAAATAAGCACGTGTCCCCGTGCTATCAGGGACATTACGAAAACACCACGGCGACGACGACGACAACGCCACAACACAAAAGGCTTATTAATGACCAAAACAATCGCTCTGCACGTGCGTTTTACATTTTGGTACATTTCTTTGTCGTCCTCTGCAAAACAAAAACGTGAAATGACCAAATTCAAGGTTTTGTGGAGAACGTGAACCAACGGGATTGAATTTTTCATTCTCTTCCTTAACTTGAACGGTACTCCTACCAATTTGGTTCCTGGGTACTGGGTAGTTTGTCGTTTGTGTACAAGTTGAATGAGTTAAAATAATCGCGAAGTACCACAAATGAAATAAAGTTATACTTTCAAATGACGTTTTCGTTGGCGTCACCGTGTTGCATTCTTAAGGTCCCTATTCACTCGATGCGCGGCTAGTTATTGCTAGGACTTGCTAGCGAAATGCCGAAATACAGTGCTCGTCGGGCTTTTCTTTGGCAATTAATTGCGAAAAATAGAAAGAGAAGACTCAAACACTGAGCATTTATTGCAAATAGGCAATTCGCATTTCAATCATTTATATTTAGTGTTCATGAAACACGAAAAACACATTTCCATCACGCTGTGCGATGTCAGCAATGACTTTCGATAGCTCGCCATTTCTGGTTGCGAAATTGTATTTGTACAGCGCATGCTCGTCAGGGGGGAAATAGCGTTTGGCAGATGGGGGAGTCGGTATTTTTGTGACTTTTGCGCAGTCCATCACATTTGAATCAATTATTTTGTAATTTGCATGATTTATGAATTGAGTTTAGCGCGTGTTTAGAACGGCGTTTGCTGTAACGGCGAACCACTGTCGCGTTATCCGACTTGGCAAGTCGAACTTATGCTGGAGTCGAACCAATTAATTTGAGTCGAACTTAATTGCGGCAAACGTCGCACCATTCATGCGCCTATTTCAAAATTAATAGGTTCGACGAATTAAGTTCGACTAAGATTCGACGTTTGCCCCAGGCCTAAAATACACAAGTTGGACCATTTGACAAGAAATGTGAGAAAACGCCTCTCACGGTTTCAAGCTCGTCATAATTAAGTTATGTATAACATTAAATTTATTTTGAAGAAATCTGGGAAACTGTGCTCTCAGCCTTGTGACTATAAATTCAACAAAGTTTTGTCTACTGTAATTTAAACAACATGATAATGTTTTTTTTTAGGATTTCTTTTCGCAAATGCTTAAGTTGCGTAAATAACTGAGAAGGTCTTTCTTCTACTTAATCTTTCACCCGCAGTTCAAATATTTTTCATTTATTGATATTTGTTTATTCATCCTTCACGGGTATATTTCGAACTCACAATATGACCAGCTCCCAGCTGGCGTAATAGATCAATTGGTAGAGCACTGCACCGGCATCGCAGAAGTCATGGGTGCGAATCCCGTTCAACCCTGGATTGTTTTCGGGCTTTCTTTTCGCAACTGCTCAAAGTGCTACTGCAAATCTTTTTTACGAAATGTTTGGGCTTCAAGATAATATTCAGACCTTAAACTACAAGAAAAATTACAATTCATACCAACCTGACAAAGCTGCTGCCCGAAAGTACGTAAAGGGCATCCACCATTACAAATTTTGTGCAGCGGCTTTCTGTCGTGACGTCATCTCATCATCTTGGCGGCATCGAAAAGCGAGAAAAAGCAGTCAAAATGTTCAAGTTCGTCCCCTACTTCTACCAAATATGGCTCTGATTTCATTTCTAACGCGAGTGGTAGTTTTGAGGGAAATGGGGATAATTCTCAGCTGAGTGAAGTGAAGAGATAATATGACGTCACTTTCTACTCGACCCAACTCTCCGTGTGGTTCGCGGACATTTTTGAATTGAGTAATTCGGCTAACCGAATTTGTAAATTACGCTCGAAATGATCGAGTTTGCCGTTGAAATTACAATTTAAAATTTGGCATGGGTAGTACTTTCCTCCTATACTTTCGAATGCTGAAGATAAAAGGAAAAGTAAAACTCTAATCACTGTAGCACTTGAAGTTGCGTAAATAACTGCAAGGGTCTTTCCTCCGGTTTAATGATATAACTGTATTTATAATTGAGGGCGAGTTCTCATGGTCACCCAACAAGAACAGTTAAGCGCAACACTTAAAATGTTCTCTTGTGTTTCCAGATCATTTTGTGCCCTTTTAAACTTCGTAGTTGAGTAAGCTCATTCAGTTTTATCCTTTAGCTAAACATTCCAGTTGCAGAAAGTTAAGAAACGTTTAAATGAATGGAATCTTACTCCCTGGAGTCACCGAGGTCTTGTCGGCTTTACGAAGACGCAGACCTTTTTCCGCATTTTTAGCAACATTTCCTCTCCGTGTGTCTCGTCTGACATTTAAGTTATGTCTTGTGTGATAGTCAATCACTTTGCGGGACTGACTTTTTGAAAAAAAAAAAAAAAAGGTTGAATAAAGGCTTTTGCCCTCCCTCAAGTGTTGTTTGCTCTATTATCTCTGAAAGAAATCGGAGGCTTCCTGTTTAGCCTTGTTAGTTTATTGCTTTTAAGAAAGCGTCTTATCGTTAAAAACGAAGGTTCATCCGGCGCAAATCATGTAAATCATGCAGTCCCACAATGCTAATGCACCCGTGTTTGTTAGGCGGGAAGTTGCACAGCGAGATGCGTTTAAAAAACAACAGAATACAAAAGAACATAAAATACAAAGTCAATATTTATATGTATTCGTTGGATATGTCGACAAACGTGGAAAGAAGAGAAAGAGAGAGAGAAAGAAAATAAAAAAGCGGAAAGTTCAACGTGAAAAAGGGCGACGGATAGCAAGTTATAGAGCAGGCCAGCCGGAAAAGTAAATTTAACGAAGTCTCATATTTGCCTATATCACCCGTTCTTGATCAGTTATGGTATCTTTCAGAACTCTAGAATAGCTTAACATAGACACTTTAATCGCTTACGATACCACCAATATTCGAGGAGAGGTTAATTTTTGAAAAACTTGTTTCATGGCCGTGTTTTTTCATTCGCACCGCAGAGCTCTCATGTGTTTTTAAACACACCCAAGTTTCAAAGCTCTGAAATAATTCAACCAAACTCCAAAGAGTATTTTTTCTGTATTCTCCTTTTCTTAACGTTTATTTAGAGACTAGAATTATTACTATAGGAGCAGAATTGACGTAGTTTTTAATTTCGAAACATTTTCCCCCGGGCCCGCGCTAACTTGCTGTTGCCAAAAAATATTGTCAGGACGTGTTATTCGACGGCCGTTTACAAATCATTTGTTAACGAAAATGCTTTCTTCCAGGCGAAAGTCGATAATTTCTCTTTAATTATGTTACGTGATTCAAGCTTTACACAGATACTTTAAACGTTTCGATACCACCTATATTCGCAGAGAAATTATTTTTTGAACACGCACAAGTTTTTTAAAACGCTCAAATATTTCGGGCCACAACCAAGCGTTAAAATATTAAAAAAAATTTGTAAAGGCCAGAAATATATTAGTAGGAGCAATATTGACTGAGTTACGATTTTTCAAACATTTTTATCCGGGCGCCAAATATGTCAGGGAACCCTGTTAAGCAATGACGACGGCAGCAACAACACTGCAAATAAACAAACGAACAAAAACAATCGCTCCGCACGTGTATTTTAAATTTTTATACATTTCTTTGCCGTCCTCCGGAAAACAACATCGTGAAATGGCCTAATTCAATATTTGCAAATATGCTTTAATCGTTTTGATAGGACAAATATTCCTGGCGAAACTAATTTTTGAACATTTTGTTTCGGGGCAGTTTCGTTCGGCTCTCATTCATTTGTAAAACACACTTTTAAAAGATCTCTGCCAAGCAACAAAGAGTGATTTCCCTGTGTTCTCCTTTTCTTGGTGTTTATTTTGATTTCAGTAGGAGCAGCATTGACTGAGTTGTAAATTTTACACATGTATGTAATGAAGAGAGAATACAAGTTTAAATCAGGAGTAAACTATAAACAATGATAAAACTTACTGTCAGGAATCAATTAATTGTTCACCTGCGCTCTGAAGCTTCCTACGCTTGAAAATCCGCGAAAATAGATCGATAAAAAAAGCAAAGGTTGATACAAAGAAGGAACTTACGGAGTAATTTCTTTCGCTGAATTTGACCTGCTCCTTTCTCCCATCAAAAAGACACTGTTATACTCGGTTATTGTTCGTTGTATAAGAAGTAGCGAGGTGAAAGCACTTAGTCGTCATGACTGATTTCAGTTTCCCAGCCAAACAAATATCAATCCGATGCAAGATTCTAGCTTTTGCACAAATAATCTGTTGCTGTTTCTTGTAAGAGACACGAAACTTAACCTTTAGGAATTTCCTTTCAAGCTAAAGCACTTGATTTCAATGTATTTTTGGTACAAACATGTTCAAGGCTTAAAGGGTCGAACAACAAAGAACCTCATAGAACTCGTTGTTTTTGGACACAAAATGAATAAACCAACAAAATGTAGAACTGGCGTGCTCAGCTAATGAGGAGTGAGTATTTTCTATGGTCAGCGCTAAATTGCTTTTAGGTTGAATTTAGAAAATACAAAGAAGAGGCATCTCGTGAGGCTAGCCGTGAAGAACTTGGCAGAGTGTGAAAAGCTGTGTAAATACAAGCGATAATTTACACAGTCGTATGGAGTCATTTTCAATTTTCGTGGAGAATTTTCATTAAAAAAATTATCCATCAAACTATAATCTTGTAATGTTCCTCAAAACAAAAAGCAATGTTTAAATCCTTTTTTTCTTTCCAAATACTGGTTCACCTATAGAGGAGTGCTATTGAACGTTTCAAAATTATTGAATGGGAATAATTTTTTCTCTCAGAAAGCTAGTAAAACAGACCAAAACGTCATCCCATGAAAGATTTCAACAAAAATTAAACTTCGCTTCTAAGTTCTATGTGTTTACACAGCTTCTATCGTCCCTCCAAACTTACTCTAGTACCATCAAAATTGGAAAAAAATGAAATAGTTCGGAGCAGAAAAAACGAAATTTCATTTTCTTCAGTTGTTCTTTTGAGCTGTGTCTTAGACTGTCACACAGTTGGCAATGTGATGAAGGGCATAAAAATAATCATTTTGTGCCCGTTTTGAATCTAATGTGTATTTTTAGCAAAGATGACGGCGACGTTGACGAGAAAATCAAAAAAGCATGCAATGGGTTTTAACAACCAAAACAACACACTCTGCACGTGGAATACACTTTTGGTACATCTTTCTAGCCGTTACTACACGACTAGGACATGATGTTTCCTGATGGCAAGTTTTATGGAGGACGTAAACACACGACGACGAATTTTTCCACCTGTTGTCATCTTGGGTACGGTCTCCAGGAATTCAAATCCAGGATATTTCACCTACATTTGACATCTAAAGCGAGTTAGAAAGTCGCGACGACATTTGACACAACACGAATTCATTTAAGAGTGACGTTTACGCTGCCGTCGCCGTCGTCGTTGCTAAAGCTCCCTTTACACTCAATCAAATGGCATCATACCTTATGAATCCAGTCACTAAGCCTTGACCGTGGTCAAACTTAAGAAAAAAAAGAAAGAAAGAAAAAGTTCGTCGAAGATAAAATATTAATTTGAGAACTCAACGCTGGTATCTTTTTTGGGAGTCTGTGAGTTTATTCACTCATTTTACGATAAACTGAAAATGGTTTAGGAACGTGCAACACTAGGAGTATTTTTTGCCGGATGGTAACTCATTCAAACAGACACGCAACGTTAACACCGATCAGTCTACACACATTTCACATTAAAAAAATCGAAACATTAACTTTTAATTAACGGACTTTTCCTATGTTTTTACGTTTGACGGCTCGGTCAAAGGTAAACCAATAGACAAAAACACACGTATAAACCAATAATATATTATGTCTGAAGCGGCTTTTGGAAATATATGTTTTCTACAAGTATGATCATGAATTGATGAACACCAACCGGCCAAGTGACGATAACACATAAGAATCAATGTGAAGATGACGAAATGAGCTCAAAGGATAATGCAAAATGGCAGATATTCAACAGCTGTAGCGGCGAGAACCAAGTAAGAACAAATATAAAAGGAAACGGCTTTTGACCTTATATTGATCAAGTCCTTTGCCAACCATGTCAGGGGCAGGGGCAGAGTCAGGGGCAATCACTAAATATACAGTTTAAATTCTGAGGTGACATCAGTCTACCCCAAAGGCTAACCGTTCATGGTGGTTCAGGTGCTGCGACCAATTCTTCATGAAAACCAAAATTGTTACATCAGTGCATATCACGGACACAAACGTAGCCATAAAAATTACATTTTATCATGGTCCCTGATTTTGAAATTTTATATGGAGTTAGGTCAGTATTGTATTTGTATGGTAGTTTATGGGTGTCACTGATTAGAAGCCTTGTGATGATGCTAGAAGATTAGCACACTAATTAAGTTGTTGTTTGATTGCATTTTCTTGAAAATCTTTTAAAAACTGTTTAACCATAGTCCTTGTTTAACAAAAGCCGTGTTTTTTTATTATTCTTTAAATTTCCTTCCCTACGTAGGTGGATGCCATTCTTTGTTTCTTGCACTGCAATTCAGTCAGAAAAGCCCTACTCAGGTTATTCACACAAGCGCTTTATTCCTCTGCTCCGTAATATATTCAAAGGTGAAACTCGATGGTGAAACACTGCTATAGACGATGATACTTTTCATCCCAGCCAAAAAAATATTTCGGATCATTCGCGGTTACAATGTGTCGCTTAAACAGCAAGAGCTAGTCCACGATTCCCTGTTTGACTGTACTACATTGAAAATGAAGGGAGAGCTATTCGCACTTTGACTCGATTGTTTAGCTATTTCATTCTCCACTTCGATATGAGTTGTTAGTCTGTTTGTGATTTGGCTAGAACGTTTCATTTCCACTTTTCTATTCCAGTAAAGAAAGTTGAACAGTTTGTACTTGTGCTGTTCCACTGTTTAATTGTCTGTTTAAACCCACGTGACGCTCTGTACAAAGTTACCCGTGCTGCGACCATTACTTCAACTGTTACATATCATGAAGACAAACTTAACCATAAAAATTACATTTTATCATTGTCTCTGTTCTTGCGCTTTATCATAACATACTATTTTGAAATTTTATGCGGAGATAGCTCAGTATTGTACTTGTATCGTCGTTTATGGGTGTCCTTTATTAGCAAGCCTTGTGGTGGTGCTAAAAGATTGACACACTAATAAATTGTT
Source organism: Pavona decussata (assembly GCF_977016875.1). NCBI lineage: Eukaryota > Metazoa > Cnidaria > Anthozoa > Scleractinia > Agariciidae > Pavona > Pavona decussata. The sequence goes on from NW_028145806.1 coordinate 982,772, forward strand.
GATTGACTGCATAATTGTTTTAAAAACTGTTTAAGCATAGTTCTTGTATAGCAACAATTGTTTTTTTTTTATTCTTTAACTTTCCTTTCTAGCGTAAGTGGATGTCATTTCTTGTTTCTTCCACTGCAATTCGGTCAGAAAAGCCCTACTCAGGTTATTCACTCAAGCGCTTTATTCCTCTGCTCCGTAATATATTCAAAGGTGAAACTCGATGGTGAAACAGGCTGTACTTCTCATCCTATTTGCCTACTTTTGGTAAGAGTTATTGGTGATTTTATCTCAATTGAGGAAATAAAGAAAACTGGTTTTGTCTCTCCATAAAGTTACGACAGAAAAAATTTGCAAGAATGGAAAAGGCTGTGTAAACACCAATTTGAAGCGAGTCTTTTACACAGCCATCCATAGAATCCTTCGAAATGGTATATGGTTCTTGGGTAATTTGAAGGTGTTTATTTCATGTAATGTTTTGAAAACATTGCTTAGAACTCTCTTCATGAAAACATGTTCAACTTAAGAGATTAATTTATTGTGACCATTTTCGAAATGATAGAAAAAGCAATTTGGTTTATTTTTTTTTTGGTTTCAGTTATTTAAACAGGCCAAACTAAACAACATCCCGTGAATGATGTCAATGAATATTAAATATCGCTTTGCCTCCCGTTTACAATTTTCTCGTTTTCTCAAATTTTGTCAAGTTTCCCTCCGACTGTAACCTGTTTTGTTGCTTGAATTTGAATGAAATCATAATAAAATTGTAATGATGAGTATTTTTGGCTCTACCCGACTGAGCAAAATATCGACTTAAGATCGGTCACTGAACAAGGAGATAAAATTTACATTAACTAAAATACGGTTCAGTCTTATTTGCTAAAGAACATTTTTTTTTCCAAGTCGTGATAAGGGTTTGAAAGGTCGATCATATTGCATGGCCAGGTCGAAAATATATAATATATGTTTTCCGCAATTTTAAATTAGCTATCAGTAAATATTAATACTGAACTAAACAATTTTCGCAAGTATCAGTGCTTTTCTGCGCCGTTCTCGATCCTTTTTTTTTTTTTTCATGAGGTATTTGGAACATTCCCCAGCATTTTTGTAAACTGGATGTGAAGATTTCATCTTAGTCGTTTGAGAACTTGAGAATATATATCATAAGTTTAAATTAATTTGGGGGTAGCAGGGAGCTTGACAGGGGTGAACATAGTTTTTTCCTATGTGGTAAAAAAAATCAAATGAAATGAAATGAAACAAGTCTCGCAATGCTTTCGATAAAAACACTTAACACTTAATTTTTGAAATAAGGAAGTGAAGCGGACTGATCGTTTTGCCAATTCAGTTAAGGTAAACAGCTTTATTATATAAACACCAATGAAAAACAAGATGAGCTTTCGCGTGGAAACATAATATCTTCACACGTGACAATAACATGTTATCTATCACACGAGAAAGATCAAGGTTGCTATGGTTACATAACAAATCGCGCCTTATGTGATATTATAATAATCACAATTAACACCAACCTAGTTACTTAAAGATAAAATACAACATAAGGACACAAAGATGATGAAATCAGCTGAAAGGACATTGAAGAAAAACAAAAGTTCAAGAACTGTACGTTTGCAAGCGAATTTAAAGCAAAAGTTACAAGAAACGTTATGTTTACCTCTTTAGTTTGTTGCCCCACGTGATCCCAAGGTATTACTCGCACAGACCTCCCCGGGGCATGACCCAGTTTGTAATAAATAAAATGCAAAATTGTTCTATAGCATTTCTGTGCCAATGGCTAATTCGAAAATGAAAGGTGCGATTGTCTTATCATAACGCAATACTATTGAGTCGTCTTGTACGACTTCAAGATTTAAGGAAAATTGTTTTCGTCTTTGCATAAAGATAAACGAGAGGAAGTTTGCCCGAGTGAGAAAAGCTGAGTAAACTTGTCGCCGTCAGTGTTCACACAGCTGAATGGAGGCGGAGTCTTTCCTATTTATTAATTACAGCTAAGTTAAGGCATATTTTTGGAAAAAAAATTATCAAGACGTTTTTCATAAAAGACGTTAACTCATCGATCCACTATTTTGTTTTTTTAAGATAATAGGATAATAAAATTTTACCTATGCACACCAACACGTGTTCCTATGTATGAACGACGTCGACAGAAAAAAAAAATAAAGCTTAATTTCGCTTCGTGTTTACACAGCTTTCTTTCCTCTAGTATCACCTACAATCTATGCTATGGTCCCTTAAGTTTAAGAGAAATCATCAAATAATTGTGATCAACAAAATAATTATTTTTCTTTATGCCTAGGAAAATGTCCACAGAAATAAGCTAAACAAAATAATAATACTTTGAAAATACAACGAAATGGAGCAAATAAAATTTGTTTACTAAACTAAGGTTAAGAATAAATTGTGCTTAAAATATAACGCGTTTTAGCCAAACATTATTAGCAATATGTACGAAATAATTATCATATCTGTTAATTGCTTTTTCACAAGGCGTATTTACTTTACTTCGTGTCAAGCGTTTATCTTCTAGAATTTGCTTTATTTTCAACACTTTGCGTTCAATGCTTATCCACCCCAATTTTAACCGGTTAGGCGTGAAGCCTGTGACAGCGTGCAGGGTGCTTTTGAATAATGTGGTACGAATTGAGGTAATCGGCAGCATTCATTAACAAAGCAACATGCTATTAACTTTCCTGAATCAGCTGTACGAAGTGTTACGTAATCATCGTTACATGTTTAACAGCCAATAGGAGATCTACCAGTCAGCATGGCCCACACTCTTGATTCTTTCAAACGTCGATCTCATTTATTAAAAGTCAGTTGGTCTTTACAGAGAGTTGGGGATCGACTTCACACCAGGTAAGCTCAAGACAAAAATACACGAATAACAGCTAACTTCATGCTAACCCTAAGAATTGTCATATTTTTTATAGGTTTGACTAGGTTTTGGTCATTTTTTTTTTATAGGTTTGACCTTAATTTGTTCCGTAGAGTAAGAACACCAACGTTGGTTCCTTTGCTTTCAAAGCAAAGTAACCAACGTTGGTGTTCTTACTTAACGGAATATATACAGCTGTTTCGACAAAGGTTGTCCAAAAAAAGCGTGAGAGCGTACGCGAAACTGCGGAAAGGAAGTTTCAATAAAAGCTCTGAATCCATATTGCCCGCCATCTCAAGTCTTAGCTGTACGGTCGAGGCATTATGGATTCTGAGCTTTTATCGAATTATTGGGTATTTCCCAGACTCCAGTTCCGCAGCGTACGCTTTCACCCTTTTTTTTTTTTTGGACAACCTTTGTCGAAACAGTTGTATAATGATAAGGTGAGTTAACGAACAGTTTGAGGCCCAAATCAAATCTTCCTCTAAATCTTTCGGTCATTTTGAACTAAGGTACACAAAGGCACATCAGAAGACTTGCTTAACGTTGCAGATATTGTTTTGTCTTATGTCCCGCAAACTTACTGAGTTTCAAAGCTTGGCAGCTGTAGTTCCTCAGTTCTAAGTAGGACGCGTGGTTTCTCGCTCCATGCTCACGCCCCACCCCAACCTGTCGATCCAGTCGCTGCATAATTTTTCGCGTGTTGATCTCGTTTACTCATTCAAGCATTGAATTTTCTGCCGTATGTTATCTCTTCTTATGGCAAGAGTTATATAAATGTTATGTGAAGGTAAACTTAAGTTGTTCGAGTGTGTAATAGATTTTTTATTAATTTGCTTTCACTCTTTGTTTTCTTTGATCTGACATCGAAGAGGGAGATTGTACATATAATTGTTGTGAAAAGGCGGTGGGGGGGAGGGGGGGCTAGTTAGGGAGTAAACAAAGCAAACATTACAATAATATTACATCATCATGACCAATTTTAAACCGTTCTAATTCCGCTTGAATTTATCGGTTTTTAACAAAAAGATTTTGTACGTGCGTATCACGTGCGGTACGTATTAAATCACGTGCAACAAAATTTAGCTTTCAGATCTAAGATATGCATTAGCCAAGATGTCGTCAACTGTAAGACAAAAGTGAGTGAACTGAGATGCCACATTTCTTCGATATACATGTGTTCTGTTGTAAAATGTTAATTAGTTTAACTTTTGATAGGCTTGTATTGTTATTTCATTTTAGGTTTTTAATCATCCTTAAATTATAGAGGCCCTTTCTACTTAACTACGTTTTAGCTCGGGAATATCCTCTAAAAACGTGTCTCTTAGCATTTTCGTTATAATTATCGTCATTGCTATTGTGGATTCTCTTTGAATTGAATTACGCTATTGTACGTTCTCATTTAGTCTTTATGCCCATAATGGCTCTGGGGAACCTTCTCGATTAGTTCTATTGGCTATTTCGGTGTCCTAAACTTTACACTTTTTTTAGTAACAACTACTTCGTCATCCGCATCGTTGGTTGGGGCATAGCACTGGATAAAGGTGACTTTGCCAACCTTAGTGTAGAACCTAGCTGTGATAATCCTGGATGATATTGGGTTCTAACCTGTGAGAGACTTGGCAGCTTGCGGCGTCAGCATGAATCCAACTCTCTCCATATGGGGAGCATTTGCACTGTCATGGCCAGATTAGAGGACGGTCTGTCCAGTCGGCAGTGGTATACACCCAGGCTGGAGCCACCTTGTCTCGCAGAGGCTCAAGATTGACAGGTTGTATGCGGTCATCTCAGCAGCAATCTGCGCACTCTTGCCTGCTTCGTACATAGTCCTGACGTCCCATGTGCCGAACAGTGTGGTTGCCTTTGGAGTAAGTAGGGGTTGTCGGCATCAAGGCTTCCTTTCGGCTTTTCCTGTAATGCGTCATGCGGGTCCCCGAGGAGACCCCTTCTCCTCCAAGGATAGATGTGACTTTGCGCGTATTTCCTACGGTTTCTGTAATCGCTTTGTATCCACTTTGTGGGTGATTGGTCCACCAAGTCTCACCAGAGCCCCATTGGCTAGGCTTTTCAGGGTTCTGAGCAGGCTTTCATGGCTATCGTAGCGGCCCGGAGCAACCAGTCCCCCGCCATACTTCACCCTGCACAGCAATTCCCTACTTACCTGTTCCCAGTTACCACGACGTGGGCGAAGGGTTGGACATTTGGTAGTCATCTGTAAATGTTCGTTTGAGTTAAAATAAATTTACTTAAAAATTGACTTGATTTGTAATTTATGTAATAAGCAATCTCCTATCTTTCTTTCGCAGAATACTTTGGAGTAAATATCTCAAGACAACATGCAGCCTAGCGTTTTGCTGCTTCTTGCTGGTGTTGCTGCGGCGACTAACATACCTGATGCCTACAAATATGTGGGTGTCGGTTATCGGCTGTTGGGGGGTAACCCTGATGGTAATGCAGCAGGAGGCGGTAGAGACCCAGGAATCCTTTCGACCAGAAGTATCTTAGAACTGACGTACAACAACCAAAACACCTTCAATTTCAAAACACATGCGAATGCATTGGAAACCGAGACGAAAAGTGTGGTATATGGCACCAAGAGTTATAAGAAGGAACTTGAGGTTGATGTGAAGGCCGAAAGTAAGTACTGAACTAGTACCTGGGATTATGAAAACAGTGTTGGGGTACGAGGCGTGCGCAGTAATAATCACGTAGTCGTCAATCAACATCTAATGAGGAGCGGCGGTGATAAAGATGAAAAGGTTCAAAATGCATTGCAAGCACGTTTTTAGGGTCATTTCGTTTTCACATTTTACCAACAAGTAAGTATTTCTAAGTCTTAAAATATGAATGAAAAATATGGTAATATTAATACTAGTGAGCTTAATTTAGATGAAATTAACTCAGCCCACTTTGACGAATATAACACGTTTGTTTGTTTTTTATCCTTTTATCTGTAGCAAGTAAAGATACATGGTTTTGGGAGTTCGCCTTCTCTATAAGCACTAGTAAGTGAAAGAGAAACATTTTATATATTTCATGCCTCTTCTTAACTAACATTGAAAGATAATTATCCGGTGAATAGGACTGAAGATATAGAAAGACTGAAGATAGAAAGTGGATATAGAGAGGGGGGGATAAAAGAGGAAAGTGCCTGTGTTAGGGACGTATCCAAAACGTGATATTATTCTATATGAATAGCTCATGCTTTTTACGGTTGTTTACTTAGTGACCTGGCCTTTGAGTTGAGGCGAGGCTAGAGTCGACCTTTTCTATACAAACCTCAGTTCAGATGTAAATGCAAACTAGTTAGCATAAGAACTGCTGTTATTTTGGTATGAAAAATCTAAGGGTTTGTATCAGAATAGAATTAACTGCAGCCGCACTTTCCACTCAAAGACAGTTTCTCGAAAGTCCCGGTAAGTTGCCGGGCCCGATAGGTGTATTTTTAAATGTTTTTTCGCCGATTACACAGTGATTACAGACATGGTACTTGGCCAATGTTTTCATAGAATTATAAAATTTTAAAATTTAGTGTTCAAAGCCACGAAAATTGGCTACCAATATCACTTATCGGGCCCGATAAGTTACCAGGACTTTGATCTTGACTTTGTTTTTGTGACGTGGATCTCTCCCTTGTGAGGCACGATTTAAAACGGGACTGTACAAAACCCTTCCCGCAAACCCACTAAGTAATACAAGACTAAGTAATAGAACAAATTTAATTAATTTAGTATACATAAACGCTTAGTAAACACAATAAACGGTAACGTAAAAAAAAACTTTCTTAACCTAATTAATTATCTTAAACTAAATTACTTATTTCAGTTCAGTTCAGTCCTTCCTTGTTCTTGAAGTCTTCTCCAGGCACAAACAAATTGCTACTTCAACCACTCGCATAAACAAACCGCACCAACAACCGTTCACACAAACCTCTGCTTCTTCTCTTCTGGCGCCTTTTCTCTTCTTTGTTCCCGTCTTGTTTGACTCCGCCGCACTCAGTTTTAATTTCTATGCACACGCCTTGAAATCTTGTTCACTCGCCGCCGCTGACAAAAGGGTTTATGTCAAGGAAAACACGGCCGGCTCCTGCCAATGGCACTTGACAGTGACTTGAAGCAACGTTTTTGCTTCTCCTTACTTCTTCTTACTTCTCTGTCCTTTTTCTCCTTCCAAGAATAACAACCAACTACACAACAACAACCTTGACCTCTATTTAAATACTGTACACAATTACGACATTACAAAGAAGATTCCAGAAAACGCTAACTACAAGGTATACAATAAATGCTGATTACACAATAAGATACAAAATATACGGTAACGGGAATAATAATACTTAGTTAGATTACATTGAAATTTACAATACTACACACCATTTTCTAAGACAATAACTACTAATATACTAGTGACATTTTTTGACTGATAAAAATACGACGAATTAAGACTACAAATAATTAACAATAAACCTAACGAATTTAGATAATGAAAAAGAAACGACTAAATTTCTACATGCAAACACGAAACATGAAAATGCAAACATGAAATGAAAACAACTAAAACATGAATAATATGAATTTTGTGACACTCAGGTCAGTAAGTATACATCTGTCAAATGTACTATTCTGGAGTTGAAATAAGCCGTTGTAATATGTCATCTTTAAACAATTCGTTCTTTGAACTATATAAATCATACTTCCATTGGGTTTTGAAATCTAGATATTGCGAGGGTCAATCATAGTTTAACCTATTTATTCATTCATTTAGTATTTATTACATTAATGATTAATTAATTACTTATTTTCTTTTAATCTTATGCAGAATATAAAGATGTGAGTCAGAGAACGTCGTCAAACCGCGAGGTCTTTTATCAATCGAAGAAGATCAAAAATAAAGGTCGTGCTCGGTACAAATTGGACTCAGCTAGAGTGGAGAAGTATCCTGTCACACGAGACTTTGCTTATGCCGTGTGCGGTTTACCGAATGAATACAATGAGGTTAAATATAAAGAATTCATTGACAATTGGGGGACGGTAAGTTCTTCAAGTTTGAACACGAGTCACAATGCATTTGAAGGTATTCCACCCAATTGACAGCCACACATTTGCCAGAAATAAATCAATCTTTAAAACTAAGTAAGTTTCATCAAAATGGAGTTGCCGTGCCTACGCTTCTTTTTTTGCTTACTTACAGTTGCAATACTTTTCTTAATGTTAACGGAGTTTAAATAACATCTCTGAGAGCGCTCGTATTTGAGTAACATTTACCTAAAGTTTTTTTGCTAGTAAATTCCCCAAATGAAAATAATGTCACTTGAAAACCTAGAATTCGAATTGACATTTTCGTTCACCGCACACGTCGGGGCTGAAATGAGTAAACAATTTACGAATTGTAAGATTCAAATACTATGCAATAAACTTTTCTGTCAAAAAAAAAAACTCTCACGGCTCAGCCAAGTATATAGGCGTATAAAAGTGATTTTTATTTTTCAATTTTCCCATACAGTTCTCTGTAATTTTGCTACGGTACTGAGTAGTAGTCCACAAATCAGGTCTCTGTTAAAGTATCATTCGGAATTGTGGAATTTACCAGTAGAAGTGTTTTAAAACAAGATTAAATTCAAGAGTGTGGCAGTCCAAATGACCATTTTAACCACGTTTTAGGCGTCCGCGTCCGCTTAAGGTTACCCGGGACCTTCAGAGGTGTCTCGCGTTTAAGCGATGTAGCGCGTCCAGTTTGAACTGTAGATACCTAAACCCCTATATCAAATTAAAGCTTATAGAGCTGACTATCAAACCATACCAAGAATTTTGAAATAAAATAAATTGTCGAATTTTTCACGACCTCTAATTGCGAGCGTCCGAATCACATTTTTAAAGCTACAAGTCAAAGTGAATTTTGTTTTTTTTTTTTAATTTAATTTGCTCCTCAGTTTCCGGACCCAAAGCGCTAAAAAAACATGTCTGCGTTTTGCCATATTCAATCGCAGTGAAAAGTTATAGAGCATTTTCGAAATAGGATGAAAAAAATGTGGACTAATCGTACAAAAATCGCCCTCGGAGAAAAAACATTTCGAAAGAAAAAATTCGTAGACACGTTTTTGTTGTTTATATGTTAAACTAGCTACTGTCCAAATTTGAAGGCAAACGAACAAATTCCTTTTGAGTTTTAGCTCTTTAAAGTGGCTCCTCCAAGTGAAAAAAATTTATTCGAGAAAACAGCGCTAAAAATTCGGCAATTCATTTTATTCCAAAATTCTTGGTTTAGTTGGATATCCAGCTCTATAAGCTTTAATTTGATATAAGGGTTCAGGTATCTACAGTTTAGACCGGACGCGCTACATCGCTTGGACGCGAGACACCTATGAGAAGACACCTCTGAAGGTACCGGGTAATCTTAAAATAGATGTTGCTTAAATAGGGCTTTGTTTTACAGAGAACACGGGAACAGAAATCTTGGGGCACTGTTTTCAAAAGGGTTGCCGCTTGATAAGATGTCCCCGCTTCTGAATGTACTTCTACTTCTTTTTCTTTAGAGAGAGTATTGGGAACTTTTCTGTTTTCATGATGAAAAGGAACGCTCGTTCGTCGGAGGGCACTTAATTAAAGAAAGACGTACCTCTGTCCGAAGTTAAAATTTTACTCAAATTTAGAGAAAAAGGGATTATGTGATCATGGGTCTGAGTCAGATAACGAGCTTACTAAATTGAACAACTCGAAACGCCAAGGAAGTGAGCATATCAAGATGATATGACTTCGGTAGACTTAAATTCTTATATTTATAACACTTTCCGAGGTGTTGTGAGCATTTTTCCTAGTAAAGTAAGGGTAAAACTTTTAGACGTAAAAGATTAAAAAAAGCTTAAGTTAAGGACTTGAAGTGTTGGTTTTCATCGTTACCGTAACCAATAGCCATTGGTATTTTTCTTTTAGCACATTATAACAGTGGTGGAAATTGGAACAAGAACAATTCATCGCAGCGAAAGTTCAAGTAGAAGCTTCACCGAGTTTGCCATGAATAATGTAAGAATACATACATAGATAGAAAAGAGTTGTAAATAGATTTTTAAAATAGTGTCTTAATTGTCTTAAAGTGCACATAGATTAGATTGAGGACTACAATGGAAATTTCAATTCGCCATTGCAGCATCAAAAGACTTTGGCTTCAAACTCTATAGTGCAATGCACACAACTGTTTAGTTACCTCTTTTTCTAGCCAATCAGAGCCCAAGGATGGCCTAAAAGAAACAAACGAAGTCATACCATACGCAAACAGGTTGGCAATTTTTTTTTTTTACGTTGTGATCTTACCCTAGACCGAAACAGTGAATTCTTCCGGCGCCAACTTTAAACGTTTATACCTTTTTAAACATTTGAAGTTTAAAGCTTCGTGACTTGTTCAGAAATTTATCCAAGAAAAACTTGATGTTGTAGATTACCTTTCACTGAATTTGACGCCACCATGGCAACCAATTTTTGGTAGACATGTTTTCAAGAAACGGAATAGTCCTGTTTATATTGAAGAAAATTCGTGTCTCAGCAGATTTTTTTTCTACTTGTCTTCTAGTACTTTTTTGTGGTTATCGGAAGTGTTACAAAAATCCAAAAAGCCCCACAAAATTAAAAAAGGGCCGTTACCAAACGTAACATTGTTCTCACATGATATGATGTAATCACTTCCCATCGGGGACCTCAAGGCAACATCTTCGCACAAAGCTGACCAGCAAATCCTGGTCTAGATAGGGACAAATTCGTATTTTTCCTCTTTGGCGTATCCAAACCACTAGTGGCCTAATTTGTTTCACATAATTTGTCATGGAAACGGCAACCGTTTTTCTCTGGTAAATAACAACAGTTTTCTGTCGATTGCAAGTATTTAATTTAGCTTAATAACAAAGCAGAAAGCAAAAATACTCAAAATTAAACTAATTAATTAAGGTAGGCTTTTACATTTCAAAAGTTCACGTTCGTTCGCTACAATTCTTAAATTTAGGGGCACAAATTCACCAACAGCTTTCGATTCTGACAAATTGCAGCGGAAACATTTGATGCTTAAAAGCCGAGAGAGTTATGTTTTGCGTATTTTTCTTCAATATATGACTAAAGGAGTTGTAGTCTAGCAGATTGGTGAACTAAAATGTGGGATTTATGGTAAAAGCGCAACTTTGCCATAGAGACGCAACAAGTCACCTAATAAACATCACCGAGTGTAGACACATCAGGGATATATCACATGACGCGGATTTGCCGGATTGTTCATTGCCACTGTTACAAATGTGGAAGTGAGGCTAGGAAAACTTTCTTTTTTTTTCCTTTCACTTACCACCCCTAATGAGACTTTGAAAAAGAAAAAAAGAAGACTAAAATTCGGTTTAATAGGAAAATATCCCATCTGGCTGTGGAGCCATTTCAAGGTTAACCCAGCCAGGATGTTCAGCTACCCTGGGACGATTTTGTATACCACGTACCACAGAAGGCAAACAAATCGAATTGAGGTTATTATAATCGAAAAAGCATAAGTTAAATAGAACCGGCTCGGACTAAGTCAGCAGGCACAACTTCTTTTCATACACACGTGCTATTTCCTCGGCTCAGACATGTGTACACTAGACCTAACTTTGAATATGTTTTTTTTTTCTATTCAGATTCAAGGCTCGGTGCATGTTGCTGGTGATTTGTTTGGAGCTAGTTCCTCTTTGCAGGTTGACATGAATATGGTCGAGGAGGCTGTAAAAACGGGAAAAACGTTTGGTTCAAATACTAAAACTCTCACAACTGGAGCTGACCAAGTACCGGAGCCTATTGGTCTGATGTTGATGCCTATTCACGAGGCCTTTAGTTCTTATTTTTACCAAAACCTGGATCAACAAGTGCATGGAAACTGTCCTAAAAGTTTCACCGAGACGCACCTTGAAAAGTTAAAGGCGAATGTTAAGAAGTTATTAAAGAAATACCCACAACTGAAAGGAGCAAAGAGACCTGTAGGTGAGATGTTTTGTTTTTGTAGGTAGGATGCTTTCTTAAGGAGCCTTCACACGGCATGTAGCATACGTGAACTTCGCAACTACAGTTGGCAAAGAGATTGACAAACTCTTAGCGACATATAGAATTTATCTCAATTCTCGTCAACTCCATTTTTTTTTTGGAAAACGACACATTAGAGTCTTGAAAATTTCTGTGAATAAGATGGCCGCCATTTTGACTGACATTGGATCTTTTACGCGTAAGACTAAAGATAATGGATCTGATTGGGCAGTGTTTATTGAAGACAATTAGAACAATAGAGGACAAAAGTATTCCTTCTAGGGGAGAATACGTTTAATCCAGGTTTAAAGAATAAATTAATATT